>NC_086236.1:71986479-72286479 GCF_036321145.2 Pelmatolapia mariae
CCTTAGAACTGAAGAAGCTTCTCGGATGAGAGGTGAAACGTCTTCAAGCAACTTAAAGAAGTCCAGACGCTTTTCTTTGCAAACTCCTTTGACTACGATGACCTGGATGACTGAGAACCTTCACAGACATAAGTAATCATGGTATGTTTCACAAAAACTACCACTTTGGCTGCAAAAGGAGCATTAGCACCCTGCAATACCCTGTACACTTGATATGGTAATGTGATATATAAAAACCATCTGAGTAGAGTAGAAGGTAGAGAGGTGAAGACATACCTGTTTTCTAGTTGGAATGTTCTTATTACAGATGCCACTGTGAAGCGGCTTATGTGTGGGTGGATTATCTGCCCAGCTTCCCTCATAGTCAAGGCCATGGTTGATGACATGGTCCACCAAAGTTGCTCTTATATCATCAGAAATATGGGTCCGTGCATGGCCTCTTCGACCTCCTCCTCCTCCTCCTCCTCCTCCTCCTCCTCCTCCTCCTCCTCCTCTTGCTCTCCCTCCATCCATGCTTGCAAAGTTCTTGAAATGACTAAACTGAGGGCTTTTTGTAGTTGGCTAATTGGTGTTCAGTTTTGCAAGTAAGTGCCTTCAGGTGTGTATTTGAGTGGTTGCAATTACCCGATGTGTTTTGTATTTTGGATACATGTGTTTTCCAAATGGCACCCTGAAATTTCATTTTTGAACGAAGTGTCTTATGTATGAAATAGAGTGTAGTA
Source organism: Pelmatolapia mariae (assembly GCF_036321145.2). Classification (NCBI taxonomy): domain Eukaryota; kingdom Metazoa; phylum Chordata; class Actinopteri; order Cichliformes; family Cichlidae; genus Pelmatolapia; species Pelmatolapia mariae. The sequence goes on from NC_086236.1 coordinate 71,987,202, forward strand.
TGCAGGACCATGTGTGTTGCATAAAGGAGTAAGTGTGTTGCATAATTGCAACTAGAGTGCAAAGCAGCGCTTTTGTTTAAGGTATGGGTACATGTGTTTGAGGTATGGTAACAAAAGCTTCAAGTTGTGTTACTTTAGTCTAAGCATGGGTTTATAGTGTTCAAGCAACGGGCAAAAACTGTAAAGTATCAAACAACTCGATTTCATTCTAAAATCTCCAAAAGTTGAATCTGTTCATCTGGACGTAGCGTTTTGTGGGAGAAACGTTTCGTCACTCATCCAAGTGACTTCTTCAGTCTCAGCTGAATGCAGGTTTCCCCAATCTTATAAAGAGTACATTTGCATAATGACTGAAACCAGCCCACTGAAGGAACAATGGGCTGTGAGATCATAATTATGATTAAGGAACTGACCTCACAGCCCATGTTAACAATTTCTCACTGAATTGACACATTTTCCCCACTCGACTGCAAAACAGTTATTACAGATGTGATTCAAGTAGTCCAAACCTCACTGTTTTAGCTGTAGTAACCAAACAGAAATATGTATGAAACCCCTAAAGCACCTGTTTGACACTCCTTCACAATAATCTTCAGTCTGCAGGACTTAAAAGATGCCACGTCTGTGCTGTTCTTTACCAGCACGGATGGAGGCGGTCTGAGGCAGATGAGAGTGAGAGTAGAGGGGTGCAGGTGTAGTTGGAAAGGCCCAAGTTTCAGAAGAAATTTGGGCAGCTGTTATTGATCATGTTATCAATCGTGGCCTTTTACTTAGGGAGGCTGGACAAAGAGTACAGCTTGTTCTAGACAGAAACACTGTTGCATTCATTGTCAGAATTTTCCGACGGGAGAACAGATTGCTGTGCAGTATAAACAGAGATATCTTCAGTGATATACTTTATGTAATCATTTCCTCTTTCCCATTACCTGTTACTATACATCTTTATAGAATCCAAAGGCTGCCATCCTCTGCAGCTGTTGTGAACATGGTCGTTACAAACAATGCCATAAGCCTGACCACCACTGACCGCGTCCTAAGAAGTAACCATGTGGAAATGAAGCAGCTCTACAGAGTTCCATTTCAAAGGAACTCTGATGTGTGGAAATATTACTATACTGTAATGCCTTGTCATATCATACAGTTAGAGTCAACTGGAGACACCTTTCATTGTAATTTTGCCCTTTTTTACTGAGAGAATAATGGGGCTTGAAGTTGGGGGCACATCATGCCTCCATTTATGTTGTAAAAGAGGAGATGTGGAAAGAACCCCACTGGGTACAGGCCCACTTTCACCGTTTCAGGACAGAGGGTCGCCAACATAACCGTGCGTGCTGCCATCCCCAGTGATGGTGTCCTATGCCATATCCCCACTATTGGCCCGTACAACACCGAGCGCCTCATAACATTCCTGAATGCACTTTGTGAGAGGCTGATCCCACCTGAGGAGAGACGGCTGTTGAGGCCCAATGTGGTGTTGCACCACTCTCACCTTGCAGTACACCCTCGTATGATGATGCAGTTCTTCCCAGCATATTCCCCATTTTTGAATCAAAGCATTTCTGATTCTGGATCCAGTTCATTCCAAGAAGACAGATTTGGTCCAGGCTATGTAGAAAGATGACAACTGGCTACAACGACTAGCAATGGTGCACTGATTTGCACTGAGGACTGTATTTAGTATTTTGTTGTCCATTGTGTAATGATTGGAAGAGTTCATACACTTGTTCGCAGACTGTATTGTTTGAAGTTAAACTCTGCTTTTGTTTCATATTGTAAATGTTTTGCTACAGTTAGAGTCAGTTTGCACTTTGACCATGAGTGCCTCTGTCTAGGCCTGTGTGTGCTAACTGTTTGGAAAATGTGGAGTTTGCTCAACTCAAAAAACACATTTTGTTCATGTTCATTAATTTTTTAATTTTATTTTTTTTTTTTTTTGGGGGGGGGGGGGGGGGGGTAACGATTTTTTTCATGTTAAAACTAAAAATATATTTTATTCATTAAAAACTATGTTTAATTTTTTTCAGTTGGTATGCATTGCTTGGATATGACCTTTATTGGCCAAACCTAAACAAGTGTCACGGCTGCGATGGCAGAGGTGTGAAGGTGAAGTGAGGACCCAAGTGCAGGCAGAGGTTGGGATGAGGAGTGAGTTTATTTAAGTGGAGATGGGGAGGACAGGAACTAAGAAATAACTAAACTGGGAAAACCTAAACACATGAAACTGAAGCCAAAACTCACAAGATAACATGCAGAGGAACACAGGGAGACCCAGGGAGACATTACAGACAAAACATGACGAGACCAGACCTTCACAATAACACAGGAAATACACAAAGACGCAGACCAGAGGGGGAGAGAAAAACACTGAGGAGCATGAGGGAGAGCACAGACATGATGAGCTGGGCTAACATGGAATGAAACACAAGGAGGGGAAACCTGATTAACTAAACTAAACAACTTAGGACCAATAGAATAACTCCAAGAACAACAAATGAACTTCACAGTCTACAGAAACACTAGGAAACAAAGAATACTGGGTCAAAACGACCCAGGACTATGACAACAAGTATAATTATGTGGGTGGTAATCTGCGACTATGGTGCCAAAATGATTACCATCATCATCATCTACTTCCTGCCTTTGCAGCTGGACTTTTTTGCCCTTTAAAAGTGGCAAAATGTGTGCCTATCTAACCATCTGCCGTGGCACTGTGGCATATCATGTTAAATAACTTTTAACAGCAGCACTGACCCAGTTTTCATTTCTTGACAAGTTGTTTTTCATTATGTGTCACATCATTTGGTGACACAGTTGTTGAAGCAGCAGTAGGTCAGGTGTTTAGGCTCCTTCAATTGTTGAACTCTCCTTGGGCATACCACTGAACCCTGTATTTCCCCAAAGCAGCCGTGGACATTGGTAGATCTGGGTAATAACACTTGTTGTAAAGTGGACTTTAATGTTGGATCATTATACTGGTACACCAAGATTTTCTTTAATTATCCCCTGTTATGTCCCGGCTCTGCTAGGCAACAGGGAAGGTAACATAAATGAGGCCACCACGGAGGGAATCAGTTTAAGAAAAAGGTTTATTACAAAAAAACTCAGAACTGAAAACCGATAGCGTCGCTTAAGGCAAACCACTAGGCAATTGACCAACACAAAAGAACTTTCTCGTGTACGGGTACAAATTAGGTCTAGCCTCACGGGCAGGAATACGACTGAAGGCTATTCAGGCAAAATTCCACACCTTAAACAGAGTTTAACAAGCATGGTACAAAGACAGAAGCTTGAGTGCCAACCTGCAGATTCAGTCCAAAGCAGTGTCCACTGAATGAAACTTCTTCAGCCTTTTGTAGTCACAGGTGGGTACAATCAGTCACTCATTGGTCCCTGGAGCACCACAGGTCAACAGCCAGCCAATTGTCTGTAGGTCCTGGCACACCTGGGTTTCCCTACAGGGAGGCCGGCCCACTTCCTCCAAGGCCAGGGGCCGTAACATCACCCTCAAATGATCATTTCATACACCCACAGGGGATCTCCTCCTGGTCAGACATTTCTTTTTTTTCTTTTTTTTTCTTTCCTGGCTCTTGATGGAGGTGGTCGCACTTTCTCCTTCTCCCTCAGTCAAGGCCACCCGCGTCGACCGAAGATTGTTGACTTTTGCCTAACCAAGTGAAGGGACACTTTCTCTCAGCTGAACACGGAACACACACGCACACATACGCATGTACACTGACAGAGACCTACACTCACCCCCTCCAAACGCCTTCAAAGCTTATGTCTTCTATGTTGTGAGATGTGATGATTCATGTGCTGAGGTGTTTTTTTCTGTTCTCAAACTGATCTCCCCGTTGGAGCTCAGTCTGGGGGGAGTTCTTTTTTCTCCTCGTTTTTCCTCATGTTGTGCATTTTCCATTGTTTCGGTTCGGGTCGCTGCTCGTGCGGTCGACTGTCCATTGCTACCTAGCCTGACCTGTCTCCCCAATGTGATGTTTGTGTATTGTATGTGCAGTCGGCAAGGTATCTATCTTAATTGCCCCTTGGGGATAAATAAAGTCTAGCTGACTCTGACTCTGACTGAGACATGCTTGAAACACATCACCTAAGTGGTGATCAGTAGGCCAGAACCACCTCAGCTGACTCCTTTGGATGAGGTAGAGAAGCAGCTCTAACCAGACTCCCACAAATGACCCGTCTCAAAGAGTGAGCCCAAACGTGATTTGGAAGAAGCTAATTTCTCCCACTTGTATTCTGCTGAATTTAACCCAAACCATAACCTTTCAAAAAAAAAAAAAAAAAAAAGAATCTAACCATGTAGTTTTTAGAGTGTAAAGTTCACTGGGCTGTAAGGTGAAAGTCACTTCTGTGAAAGATGTATTTAGATTATTTTTGATGTATTTACCCATTAAAGGGGAAAATATTTGTGACCATTTCACCAACAGTATCCTGTTCAACAGACTGTGGGTTTGCATATCTGATGTCACAGGGATTTGCAGCATGTATTTGCAATCGGTGGTTTTGTTGTTTCGTTTTTTTTGCTTGTTTCAGTTAGGGAAGGACTCGTTTGTCTCACCTCAATGGCTTTACATTCCTCAGGGTTCAATTTTAGGGCAACAGTTCAGACAAGAAGACCTCAGATAGGAATGAATTGTTCAGGATTTGATTTATAGACCCTTCAAGTCTTATAGTAATGCAAAAGAAACCAAGATTTTCTATAAATTACTTGTAATCACTTCAAACACATATAACTGACAGTTTTCATTGTAACACATAAATTACAAAAAAAGTCTTGACCCATCCACATGAAGCTGGTCAAAAAGTATGAAAGTCAGTCATCATTTTCTTTTACAACAGCGAAAATAAACAGCTTCTTCTCAGTGTTTAACTCATGCTGTCTATGCCCATAAAAACTAATAGTTTCTTTGATCTAAATAAAACTTAGACATTCAGAAACCCTGCATGTGACAAATATGTGCAAAAAAAAAAGCAAAAAGAAAAGACATCAGGAATGGGGCGAATATCTTTTCACAGTATTGTATTTATCAGCCCAAAAGAGAATTTTCCATGACTGGCACTCTTTATGTTCTCGTCACTGTTGTCTGTGAATCCCCTTTGCTGTAACAAGTCATGCTATACAAATAAATTGACAGTGTATTAACTTTTGGTTCGGGCAGTAGTGTCGAGAGCCTGACATAAACCCTGCAAATAACTACAGCGCTCCAGAAATGACTTTAAAAATGTGCTGGTCCTTTTATTTGATGGTGAATTGAGTCGACATCACAAAAACGTGGTTAGCAACAGCATAAAGACAGAAAGTCCCACATTCAGCACCTGAAATGACTGTAAAGTTTAAAAATCAACCCTGCTACATTATAGGGACAAGTGAAAATTTCTGCCACCTGTTATGGACTATTTTTATAATAACGCATTAAATGGGAAACCACAATGGGACTCTACTGAATGTACTATTTTATTCCACCTTAGGTCACAGCCATGTTCTTGTGATTTAGGATTTTTGACAATTTCTTTAACGACAAATCAATAATTTCTTATTAGAGTTGACAAGATAACTAAATTCAGATTTAGCTTTTCTAATTGACCAGCCCCGTCGCCCTGTTTTTCTATGCTTTCATGTACCCAGGGCCCAATTTCCACTGTAGAATTCTGTTTATTTGACTCATTGAATAAGCATTTTCTGCAGCACTTTAGCTCAAAACTGAAAGAATTCGCTTCTTAAATTTAGATTTTTACACGGAGCACTATTTAAAGCCAAAGTTTGATTAGAAGTTTCATTAGAAGAGAAAATTGATATCACAGTCATTATCTGCGTTGCTCTTTTCTGTGGTTTTACTACAGGAAGGCCACAGCGCAAGAACCTACTATGGAGTGGCAAGTGGGCCGAATGCTCTGAATGCATCATTTTCCAGGAAATAGAGCCTCCACTAGACAAGGAGAAAGGAACGGAAGACTCCCTCCATAGACACATGCTGTATGGTAAGCTATTTTAAAGAAGTAGAAGTTAAATGCAAATAAATGATTAAACAATATGAAGCATTGTGCTTGAATCAAATATCAGAAATATTACTGGTTATTAAGTCAGCCAAGTGATTACTGTAAGTGTGTTAACCACTGCACTAGAGAACCAATCTTAAAGATGACAAAAATTGCAATAAAAATTTAAACCTGTGGTTATTTTAAATGTTTGACACAATTCCAGCTTTCTGCTGAATGCACACACTAAACTATCTTGACTAACTTACCTTCCGGTAACTGCTTTTCTTTCAAGCTCGCAGCAGTAATAGCTCTGACATGGTGGCAACATTTCTGAAAAATGCAGCCTGTAATAACATGCAGGCGAGCGTCACACCACGTCAAGAGAAAGGTGAGCGGTTTAGATGTTATCACTAACCACTCAAATAAATTTGTTTGTGCTTGAATGCAATAGTGTTTGTCGACCTCTAAAGTTATACCTGTATTTACAGAGTTTTGCACGTAGTTATCAAGATTACGGTGAGCACATGCAGCAAATGAATTTTTCATATGGATGTGTATATGTATGTATGACTGTTAAAATGTTCTTGGTTTTTACAGGTTACTGTTGGATCCACTGGCATCCTCAATGACAAGAATGTTTCTTTCTTTTTTTCTTGAGTAATTGTTAACTAATTAAAACCAAAACACCTACGTCCTGTCTCCCTCATGAAATGTGCTGTTCCATTTTTAAATTTCCATAAAGAAAAAGTATATCAAGTTGTGGTGCATCACAAAACATCACTAAAAACACAGTGATCTTTATTGTTAAAATGAATCAACATCTATCAAAGATCTACACAGGAGGGGGCCTGCCTTACAGTACGTCTCTGCAGAAAAAAACTGGGTGATTTCCATGATGCTTTTGAGCAGAATGAGCTGTTCACAAAAGTTGTAAAGTAGGTGTCAAGGTTGTGCTGTGGCAGGCAGGATGTAGAAACAAAACAAGATAAAAGAAAGAAAACATGATAACCGGGAGCTCAGTAGGAACTCAGGAGACCAGAAACTAGAAAACAAAGAGACTAGAAAACTAAGAGCTGATGAGAAAACAAACACAGAGACAGGAGCAAGGAGGAAACATACAGCACAGAGAGGGTACGACATGACAACAGGCAGAGGAAAACACAGGGCTAAAATACACAGGGGAGAAACAAGGGAATCAAAACAGGAGGCAAACACAGCTGGGATTAATCTGACGTAACAAGACGGAGAGGAAGCAAAACTGAATACACTGAACACAGGACAAGGAACTATCAAAATAAAACAGGAAACACACACACCGAAAGTCAGACTCAAGACACGCAAGCTTAACACAGTGAATGGGGCGACATAGGGAACATAGGGACAAGGGTTACTGGGCATGAAACGTGGGACATGTGAAAAGCACTGAGTAGACATGGGAACAGAGACTAAACACAGGCTAAGATAAATACTAAGGGAGGAAGAACTACAATCACTAAGAACACAAGAAATAAAGAGAACCAAAACCAGGAATAACAATAATCAAGGAAGATTAAATCAGAATCTGAAACACAAATACCGTGACAGTAGGATTATTGTGTCCACTTTATTATTGTTTTACTCAGTACATATTACATCCACAGTCATTAAAGGAATAGTAAGTTTGCTTAATACCACACAGTAATTGTCTAGTAATTGTGCCGTCATCAAAATTCTGCCATCATTGTATTTGATCTTTCCTCAGGGAATCAAAGGGGAATGTGATTGTGAAATGTGTTTGTAAAAAACCCAGTCACTCAGTAGCTTGTTATTGAGGTAATTCAGGCAGTTGCAAATGCCTTGGGGAATCCATCATAGGTAGTGACACACAGTAGACAGTGCTGATGAACAAAGTGAATGGTTTTTTGGTTTTTCTCTTTTTTGTTGGGGGGGGGGGGGGGGGGGGGGCACCAAAGGTTGGTTCTAGAATTGTTTAAATACACGTGAGATGAACAGAGAACATGACATACTACACCGTGTTACCTAAACCGAGCAAAAATAAAAAAGCATTGAGTGAGTAACTGAGCACACCTCATCAGTATATGAGATGTAGTAGAGTATAATAAGTCTCTCACATTGTTCAATTCAATTTTATTTATACAGCTCAAAATCACAACAACAGTTGCCTCAGGGTGCTTTGTATTGTAAGATAGATCCTACAAAAATACATGCTGAGGAAAACCCAACAATCATATGACCCACTATGGGCAAGCACTTTGATCACAGTGGGAAGGAAAAACTGCCTTTCAACAGGAAGAAACCTCCGGCAGAACCAGGCTCTCCGGTGTCCACATTGTTGTGGAGAAATTTTAACCCACTCTTCTTTACATTCCTTCAGCTCATTGAGCTTTGTGGTCATTCACTTATACACAGCATTTGAGTCAGGTTGAGGTCTGGACCTTTATTTTGGATCGTTTTGTTTTAGATTTCCAGATTTCTTGGGATCAACAAAGTTTCAGCCAAGCTTTGTTTGTAAGACAGATGGTCTTACATTTAGCGCTATAACACTAAGGTCCATGCTTGACTGTAAACTGACTCCATCCATTGGGCCAAATCATCATATTCATCATAGTACCCATTCATCATAGTGCTAAATATTTGGTATGACGTGTTTACTGAGATCCTGTGTTTGGTTTTCTCCACATGTGGAGCAATGATTTATGAGCAAACATCTTCTTTTTGGAGATGTTTGGTTTTTCAGTCCAGATGACATTGTTCTAGAAATCTTGTGGTTTGTTCAGATGCAATTTTACAAACTTAAAATATACCACTATGTTCTTTTTAGTCAGAAGAAGCTTCCTCAGAGCAATCAAGCCATACTTTTCTAGAGATAATATCATGAACTTGACCATCTAACATACTAAGTCAGGCCTATAGAGTCTAAGATGTGGCTCTTGCATATTGTTGCCATTTCACTGAGCATTGCATTGTCTGACCTTAGGCTGAATCTGCTGGAAAGTGCCCTCCCGGGAGGATAATTCACAGAAAACAATCATGGCACCTGCACTGAAGTTTTTCTTCTTGTGAATAATCCTTCTTGGTAGGGACAGGTATCATTTAGGTTTTATCCTATACCGGTGCCAAACCGGTACTTTTGAAATGGTGCCGGTGCTTAAACGGCGCTCGAACCGGTGCTTAAAGAATGGAGAACACAAACTTTGTCCAAAAGTCTCTTATGTTTTTATTTTTAGCAGTCTCTTTTTTTCTGCAAAATGATAACCAAGTTAGCCTTTTCTGTTGATACAACATGAAGGGAGTATCTGCCATCAAACAAGAAGACAGCCACATGTAACTACGACGGTGTTTGCTAGTTCACCTTACGTGCATTAATTTAATAACGTGGTAGCCTACTCAACATAATTTACACGCGAACAACATTAAGCTACTCACACAGACAAGAACGGCTGCTGCTGCCATCATCATCCATCATCATTTCTGCTACACTGGCAGGGCTAGGGGCCAGGACTCTACTCCTCAGGTTCTTGGGGGATGTTGCTAACTCCGGGTCCGATAACAGGCACCACACCCACAGTAGATGTGCACGGTGTGAGGTCTTGCAGCAAGCTATCAAATACGGCGCGTTTCTCGGCTTTTAAAAAAACGCTATGCGTCGCCAGGTGTTTCATCAGATTCGAGGTGTTACCTCCTTTGCACAGTATCACCTTAAAGCACTTGTTGCAGGCTGCTGAGTTTGCATCTTTTGCTGTGAAGTACAGCCAGACTTTTGACCGCTTCGCCTTGGGCATTTTTAATCTGTAGCTCTGCTCTAAAAGAACGTACGTACCTGGGCCCGCCTAGTACCCTTGGAAAGGTAAAATGATTGGCTAGAATCCAAAGTGTATGACATCTCAGGGAAATGTGCGCTGCTTTTCGGTCTGGTTACTACCGTTTATGTCAGAACCAGTGCCGTAATGGCACCGGATACCGGTACCCATCCCTACTTCTTGGTGGCAAAATCTGCCAATCTGGCCATCAAACTGGAAGCAATGCTGTAGTGGCTTGTGACAGCAGCTATTAGCCACCTACCATCAAATCCTTGAGGTTCATTCCAGTAGCCTCAGGTGACTTCAGTATGACTCAGACAGACACACAGACATCGAAAAACACGTCAAGATTGTTGTGAAATATGACATGCTGATATACGGCATGTCATGTATGAACAAGTACTTGAGAGTTCTTTTTTATTAATGTACCTCAGTGTGTAGCATTGTGTAACATTGCGGTTTATGGGACCGCAAAAACAGAAGTGTTAAGTCTAAACAGCAACTAAACTGAGTGAAATGTCATAAATGCCAGGGTTGAATTTTGACAGGTTAACCACTGTCCTAAATGAAAGAGTTTGTTTTTTTGTGGTGTAGTGTTGGAACATAACAACTGACCTATTGGTGGGAAATATTGTGGAGGTATTTTGAAAGAAGGACTCATACCTGTTAGTTTTACCATTTTACTATTACAGGCTAGGTGTATAGGAAGCAATGGTGAAAATGTTTTCTTGTTTTGAGTGGGGACAGCACCCAGTAGCCCACATCCTACCTTTTCTTTTTCATGTTGTATGTGTAGGTGTGTCTGTATGTGTGTGTTTGCTCTCAATTGAAATAAGGTTGGAGAAAGTTTGTGACATTTAAATAATCCAGGAGAACACAGACTGGTTGGTTGGGGATGTCCCATGGAACATGAAACCAAAAACAGAAATGGAAATAGACCCTCTCGCTCTCATCTCTCACTGCTGTCTTCACAAAAGGCAACTTTCACTACTGTTTTCATGCTGACGGTTCTCATCCTCATAAGTGGATTTCCACTTCAAATGCTGCTATATTATTCTATCAAAACAACATCTTATCCTTACAAAAAATGTGGTTTGATTTTGACTTTTTCTTTAGCAAAACAGAATCTTTCCATAACCAAGTCTGAGCGAGCACAAACATGACAGTTTGTCACTAGAAGCCATACTTTACTGCAAAGCAAATGAAGAATGTTCTCAGTGAGCCAATTTGTATACTTCAGAATATTTGCTCATCATGGTAATAGAAACTTATCAAATTCAAACCCACAGCGGCTGAAACATCAGAGCACACGAACAGAAACTACCGACCCTCATTTATGGCCACGAGCTGTGGTAAGACTAAGATCACTGACACAAGCAGTGCAAAGGAAAGTCTTTCCACAAGCGTCTGAGCTCAGCCTTAGAGAGAGTAATATAAAAAGGGGAAATGATAAAACTTCAAAAAGATTCAAAAACTACACACAAAAAACAATCTGTACAGGCAGATTTTTAATAACTTTCAAGTCGGGGAACTCACTGAAAAGAGCGGAGTCTCCCTAAAAACTCTGACATAAAATAATAACAATAATAATCATTTAAAAATACTCTTACATTGGGGAATGTAAGGGAAGCCTCATTTTGCTATGTAGGGCTTAGGTCTTAATACAACTCAAAAAGGCATGTTATATAACTATACACCACTTAGAGAAACATGAGGAGATTGGTCTTTAGAGAGGGCTCAGAGAGCTCTGGTTGAGTTAGTTTGAGCATCTGACTAAGTTTCTCCTTTGCTGCCTCTTAGGTGTCAAACCATGAGGCGACCTTGGGAAGGACCCAAAGATGAGCAGTTCTGCCTCTCGGCTGGCTTGGTTGGTGCCACTGGTGCCTTCCTCAAACGAGCTGGAGAAGCATAAAATGGAAAGGGAGAAAAATCTGCATCAGGCAGCGATGCATTGAAAGGTCCCTCCCTGATCGGATGCGAATCAACATGTAATCAAGATGTATTCCAAAGAAGGACTTCAGCAGCCTGAGGTAGTCAGTCATTTAAGTACCCATCTGCTGCAAAGAAACAGTGCAGGAGTGATACTGCAAAACGACTCTACCTTTGGGTGGTACTTATTTGATTTCTCTTGGGATAGTTTTAAAAAAAGTTTATGCCTGCCTTGGAAAACATCCACAGGTTTCAGTGCAAGAAATAACACCAAACTGACAGTAATCTGCATGCAACTGTTAAATATCTTAAAATTGAGGCAGCTAAATGTAAAGAGCAAAATGAGAAACCTTGGATGAATTTTGAAAACATCATTGGGCCTCCAAAAAGAAACCCAGACTTTGGTTAAGCTGCAGAAGAAGAAGTAATGTTGTGTGAGACACTAGATGAGCTACAATAATAGATTAAAAAAACAACAACTTTACAGCCCAATAAAATGAGTTGTTGGGCTGGACCAGAAAACTATACTATCGTGATCTATAAATAGCACATCTTAATGTTCTCTTAGTTTTCTTTTAGTATACAGAAGTACATTTTGGAAAAAAAAATCATGAGTCATCTTCATGTCTCAGTTTTTCCACAGCCTGTGCCAATCTACAGCGATAAATGAAAGCAAACGTTGTGGCACAGATTCTCGACTAAAGCTAGTGTCATCTCACCGCTTTCTTATGTTTGTTCATAAGTAAACTGCAAAAATGAAAAATGATTAAAAAAAACAAACATGCTTTCACTTATTTCCTGTTATATATATACTATTACAAAGGGGAGTTCTTACAATAAAAATGAGCTGTTTTTTAAAAAACTGACATATTTCAAGTAATGAAGTCTGAATATTTCCTTTTTTTAATTTAACCTTTATTTATACAGGTAGTCCCACTGAGACTCATGGTCTCACTTAAAAGAGAGACCTGTTTCAGACAAACATATTATAATTGCAACAATAAAAAACAATAAAATAGCTAAAACTGTCTAATGTTTACACAATCATATCATATCAAAAACAAGGACAAGTTCATGTCACTTGTCTTTTAACGTCTGCAAGTGAAATCTTAATACCCCGGGATAAACAGATACCAACAGAGGGAGAGAATGAACAGGGTTTTCATGGAAATGATATAATAATAATAATGGATTGCATTTATATAGCGCTTTTCTAGGCACCCAAAGCGCATGCGATATCACTGTAATCAAGGAGGGGTAAAAGATGTTAGCAACAAGCTTTTTTTCCCTTGCAGTGAAAGAGAAACACAATCAGTTTTGGAGAATGAACCCCAACTTCAGCCTCTTTAAACTGTTAAAGTTTCTTTAACTGGTAGTCAATATGTGGCTTAAAGTAAAGATTATCATCAATCACAATACCCGAGTACTTCTGCCACCCTCCTATTTAAATAAGGAGCAACATGACCTTGTTTTGACCTTGTTTGTGCATTTAAAATTAGTCTGAGCTGACACAGCTGTGACTGTTACTATCAAAGCTAGCTGTATGAGCACAACAATAAATGATTGTATCATATGCTTAAAAAATGAATGGATGGATTTACATTTTGTCCCAAGTCATTAGCATAAATAGCAGCACTCCATTAGTGGCATTTAAAAAACTAGAAAAGAGACCATAGAAGTGCACATACTGCTAACAGTCAGAGAAGTTTCGAAATCCACCCAACTGCTTGGTCTAAATGGCCAAGCAGTTGGGTGGCAGCCAAAAACACAGACTTCAGACTCACCTTAACACAGTTTTTAATACACGTGGCTCTTCATGTTATCAATGAGAGATGATATCTTTAGTATGGCCACAGAAATTGATGAAAAAACTGGCTTACAAGGCGCCTGAAGGAGTTTAAAATGGTTGTTTGAAATGGAAAATGAGTTGCCCAGGCCAAGTGTTTGAAAAACAAGGATTCTTTTGAACTCATGCAAAGAAGTAACAGTAAGAACGAATACAGATTACACGTAACTGGAAATTAAACTGTTTCACTGATATAGCAACACTGATCTCAAGTGGATTTATGTTGTATACATGTATTACAAAGAAAAGACCAGACAATCCACCCCCCTTTGAGCAAGTGTTTGGTATCAGCAGGGTCTCTTTTTAATTTTCTTTTTACAGGACAAGCTCTCCAGCAGAAGTTCTTGGACAAGCATTTGTGTGCCATAACTAGTTAAGGAATAAGAGGAAGGAGAAGTGAAAAAAGTGATCATAGAAATACCACAAACAACAAAGAAAGCAAAAAGTAACCTGGAGCACAGGGAAAACAAAAGTCTGTCTCATGAAAATATGCAGTTATGGCATTTCTTTAAAGGGGGGGGGGGGGGTGAAAAGAAGGCAACAGAAGAGAAGTGCTCAGTGCATCATGGGAAGTCCCCCAGCAGTGAGAGGCTGTAGCAGCATAATGAGCACTAGGCTCAGAGTCATGTGATTAGCTGTATCAAAGTGAAAGTTTGAGGCCTGATCTTAAAGGCAGCGGGCAATCGATTCCTTTTTCAACATACAGAAAAACTTTAAAATAACATGTTGGCCTTCTTATCTGCAGTCAGTTATCTTTAACACGTGAGCCACCGAATAGGCCCAATGCAGCTATATATTTCCCGCGCTTATATCTACAAGCTGCAATTGTAAATGCATGAATAACTCTCACTCTCACCCTCTGAATAGCCTTAGATCTAAATTCAGGCTACATTCAAGCTGATTAGTTGTGATTAAAATAGACTCTGCAGAGTGACACAATGCGGCCGCAACTCATCAACAGGGAACCTGTATATCGTGCTTTATTATACACACACTGTATTTCCTCATCACACATCAGGTCAGTTAAGAAGAAGAAAAAAAGCCCCTGTCATTTGTTTGGGTGTTAGAAAAGGGTGACTTTGACCTATAAACGTGGGAAATCACAAACCACCCACAACACACATGAATGTGTCAGCGAGGGGCCGCACCACTGAAACAGCGTTTATCTTTACATCTTTTACGGCATTTTGCACCTTTTTACTCGGCTGTTTTGTAAATATATGTTTCTCTTACTCTAAAATCATTGTGCATTGGAAATGCATGAAACTGCATGTAATTTTAGTTTTTAGGTTTTATTCAGTTTCACACCGGGCTGTATGTGCTGGCTTGTAGCTCTGTGCTGTTCACCGCCCTACCACCTACACCACAGCCTCCTTCCTCCCATCTCTCAAACTACTCTATAAAAAGAAAAAAAAACTCCATCTAATCTTCACTACAAGCTCATGTAACAGGGAAAACCCTGACAACCTGACATGTCTTTGAGAGACAAGCATCACATGAATTTGGACACTGAGAGTGCAACACACACTAGGTGAGTCAAGATTGATTTAGATTGTTATTGTATATATTGTCTTAAATTCCTGTGATTTCTTTGTGAATATTTGCCTTTCGAATGTTTTCATTCAGAGGTCTGTGGTTGAGGTCAGTGCTGCCGCTGTGATGCTTATATGAGAGAATATAGAAAGTTTTTACAGAAAAGGGAAGGCGTGTTGGGGGATAAGATTTTTCAGCTTTCACACAGAACTGTGTAGAGTGTAGTAATGTAAAGATTCCAATAATATGTCCCTTTGTATATTTTTCAGATTTTGTACTGATTTAATGACACTCATATTGGCTTTTTGACTAATTGCCCTCAGAAAATGAATTGCCATCCATATCGATTTTAGAATTCAGATTAAAGAGACAAAATCGTGAGCGAATTGCAGACTGAGTGGTTGAACCAGTATTTACACTGTCTAACCCAGTCATAAGTGCAACTATGTGAAGCCTGCTGTGCATCCTCACTGGAATGTAAATTAAACCATAGCAATGTGCATTGGACTTCATTTGTCACACAGTTCAGGGTCAGTGGCATTTTTTGCAATCACTGAGTGGTTTCAGTCTATGTCATTACAAATAAACAAGCAGACCACAAAATGTTGAACCATAGAAACCCTCTGTACCGGACAAAAAAACTCCCACTGAGGTAAAATCCCAGACAAGCAGCAGCATGGTTAGGTTAACCATAACACGGCAAGTGCAAAGCAGCCATTCTAGGAGCCATGTAAATGATTTCTGTGGGGTCTGGTTTAAATGTGTGTGCTTGTGGTCACAGGATTATTGAGGCCAGTTCTTCTTTGAGTCATGTTAACGTGGCACCTTGACTTCATCAGGGCAAGAATTCAGTGACTTCTTTTAGAAAGTTGTCATTTCATAAGACAGCGAAAGTGAGAACCTACTTGCAACTCATCTCACTGTCTGACTTTGCACTCTGCCCTAATGGAAGAGGTGGAGGTGTACAAGTCCCAAAAGCACAATAGGTGAAGCACGCTGGAGAAAAAATGCACTCTTTCTGCAGAAATATACTGCGATAGTTGCTCAAGTGACCCTCCCAGAGTGCACCCACCCCTAAAGGGTCGCAATTTAAAATCAAAGAGGTCATGACATCACAAATGAGAGGATATATTCTTGAATACTAGGTAATAAAGCTTTCTTGGAGCTTTAACAATGGTATATTTGTTCTCAGTGTCTACTAGAGTGGCTTTGCATGATTCACTGTTCAAAATAATCCTTCTAATATATTAACATTTAAAAGATGCGGATATGATATCAAGAAAACTTTGTAATAAAAGTAAAAAGGTTATTTTTGATCCAGATGTTTATTTAACTAGGAAATGGGAGTCTTGAATTTTTTTTATTTGAGGGTCCTGGGTCAAAGTGGAGCTCTGCATGCTCCTCCACCTTTAAGGCCTCAGTGACAGAGCCAAGAGATGAAGAAAGAAACCTGTGAAACAGAATATTTAGAGCAGTCGAAATCTTGAACAACTGGTGTTAACTTATGCCAGAAGATATAGTAATTAAAGTCATTCTCTCAAATGAAAGGCCGATTTGTTAAATGGTTTTGTGCGTACTTGTCTGACAGAATGGAGGATCAGCCAAGGTCGTCTTATAGGCACCAGCTGCTGCAGGCTTGGTGCAGTCTCCTCACCGTGGCCATGGTGATTATGGCTGTACATCTCGCTACAATGAATCAGAAGCCAGCAGAGGTAAGTATGCCTGCCACAAACACAGATTTCACTGAGATTCATGTTGACTGCTAGCAGGTCATATCTTATTTGGCATATCTTAGTTTGCATCAAGAACGTGCTTGTAAAAGCACATGCTTTGCTGCTTGTAATTTGTGTAAATACCATATTTATAACGGTAAAGTAAATAAAATGAGTCCCACATTAATTTCTACCCTTATCAGTTTATTCATAGACATTAAGTCAGCTCCAGATACCCAGTTTGTGCCTCTAGATGGCAGCAACACCATGAGTTATAGCATCTTCCTCTTGCTTGCTCAACAAAAGCAAGAAGACTAATGCCTTAAGCTCTTGGGTTCTTTTAATTTGTTTTTTCTTCTTCTAAAAAACATCCCCAGAATTAGAAAATAAGGCCAACAACATCTGACTCATAATTACAGGGCCATTAGTCACTCTCTGTTTCTAGGTGGAAGTGAAAACCTTCATCTTTGATGATTTTGTCAGATAACACTTTCATGGGAACACAGAAACTCAGTGTTTCAAAAGTCTCTCCAGTGTCTGTTAGACATGGCAACTAAAAAAATGGTGCATTTAGAGAAGTGGAGCTGTTGCAGACTGAAACTGAGAATTTCTCTATGTGCATCCATCCATCCATCCATCTGTCCATTCTCTTTCACTTATCGTTATCATGGTGGGCAGAAATGTTTCGTCACTCATCGAAGTGACTTCAGTCTCAGCTGACTGCAGGTTTCCCCAGCCTTTAAACAGTATATTTTCATAATAACCACTACCATTAAAATGCAGGTTGTCATGGCCACCTATCCGTGGCCATGAGAACAACATACAGAGTGTTGGGGAATGACTGCGATCACAGTATTCAAAGACGGTGAAAGATGTATCCTTCCTCATGGGTACATCTTTCACCTTCTATAATACTTTGATTTTAGTCATTCCCCAATTCTGTGAACTCTGTAAATTTTTTCTGGGATTTCCTTAAGTGGAGTATTGATCGTGCATAAACACAAACAATTCCTATGACCATGTTCAAAACCTTGTTGCAGGATATTGACGAAAAAATGAAGCAGGCTGTAATTTTCTTTAATTCCAGTTTGTACCACAAGTGCACATCCTTATTTCCAATAGTGGAAAAAGTAAAGGCTAAAGGGAAATGTGAGTACTTCAAAAACATTAAAAGACAAACAGCCAGGGACAGTACAAAAGATGGATATAGCTTCACTGACATCATCTATTAGATTCAGAAGTCTTGAGTTTTGAAACCTCCAGATGAGTTTTTTCACCATATTAGTTACAAATAAGTCAGATATGACCAGGAAGGCTGGGTCTCACTGTGAAGCCGCTTGTTCAGTGCCTAACAGCGGATGACTGACACGTTGTTAGCCAACAAGCTACCAAAATGAGCGATTGAGCTCACAAACTGAGGAGTAACTTGTGTACAGACGTCAGGTCACAGATTTCTATAGAACTTGAAGTCTTTTTGCAACCACAGATATCTATGGTGACCTTCTTAAAGAAAGGAGGTTTACAGCACACTTGTTGAGCATGTTTTGATTTTTTCCCAAGGTTGGAGTCCCTACACCAGAGACCATCAACTCAACTCATTCAGGTCCCATACAAAGGCAGATTCAGGAACCTTTTAAGTCAGGTAAATATCATTTGTCACATTAATCATGGATAATCACATAATCGTAAGAGTGAAAATGTTATAATCCTTTAAATTATTTTGCATTTCAGGAAGCTCTCGCTCATTCATCCAGCTGTGCCACCATAATGGACTTCCGTCTGTAGGTGAGCTCACATCTTTTCATGTGGGAAGTTGGCATGCTCTGACAATCATGAGTTTCATGAGAAAACCGTGTCCCTCGTTCTTACTCTGTCTTTTTACACCAACTTTTAATGATCACACAGACAAAACTTAACTCTGCGACACATCCAAAGAGACAACTCTCACTTGTTACTGATCTCGTATCACCATGATGCCTGCCATGCATACAAACTACTGTTAAACTGGACGCCTACAGATGCTAAATGCAACAAGCTCAGACATGTCAGTAGCAGCTGAAAGTCATTCTGAAAAACGTGGGCAGCCTTCAAATGAGGCGCACGAGGACACGGCGGGTTGAGGGGGAGGAGTGTGAACAAACAAGTAAATAACAAAATAACACCTAATTTGAATATTTTAACCAACCTGGGGTTAACTAACTGAGTCTGTTTAGACTCCGTGAAAGATAACAGGCCTAAAAGAAAAAATGTACAAATTTCTACAAATTCTATATGAAGGCACATGTTCTCAAATACTTAGAATTTAGACAAGAAACTGATATATTGCTGTGTTTCTCTTTGTTTTATCTCTAATCTAAAGTGGATGGGTGATAAAAGCTGATGTCATGTTTCAGTTAACCAGTCTGACAGTCACAGCCTTAAATGGATTTATTAGTATTTCCTTTTTTAATACACTGCAGGTACAAGTTTATTTCCCCTCCAAAGTGTCTTCATGTGTTACTACGTTAACAGTCTGATATTAATCCCTTTACGACAAGAGCAGGCCATATCTGTTATTAAAACCACTAACTCAAGAATACACCAGCTCTGGTGTGGGTAAGGAGGAAAGAAGCCAAACACAGGAACGGCATTGGGAATCTGGTCATGTTCGGATCCTGCTGTGATCTAAAGTTGTGCAAAGCTTGGAATAGAGATGCGACTTTAAAAACACCTTGTTATCTCAATGCCACGCTGTATATGAAAGATGGATGTGGCCCCTGTGAAGCTGGGTTGAGGTATATTTGCATTGGCTTCACTTTTCAAACGCAGAGGCTACTTCCATCTTTTATATACAGATTATGGCTGGGTCTTGTAAAGAACCTCTTTGGGATTAACATGGTTATTTCTCCATGTTACCCCTTTTTGTTGGGGTTTACCTTCCACATTGATGAGATCATTTTATTTAATCTCTTTGTCAGTTGCATCAACATTATTTTGTGAGCTGTGAGCGGTTTTTTCTTCTTTTTCAACATAGCATTAATATGCAGTGTGACCATCTACAAAATGCTAGGTTGGACTGATTATTTCACATTATCTATTTGACATTTGAGATGTCATCAGTACAGGTATATTGTGACACGTTTAGTTGTAAGGTTAATGTGCGCTTTAGTTTATAGTTTTGACAACAGGCAGAAGTGAAGATGTTACTTTTTGCTGGAGTTTTTTTCAGATCCCACTGTGGTCTGGTGACGGCACAAAGAGACATATTATATTTCATTTTCTGTCCCACAGTTCCCATTATATTTCACTTTGGTCTTATAGCTGTGGAGAAGTTACTGGCTACATTTGGAGAAGGTATTTTTTTTAATGCCAGTGGTAGAACAGATTAAAACTAAAAGGTTTATTTTGTAGTATTGAAGAGATAAAAGTTATCATACTTATCCTGCTGACGAATAACTATTACATCTACGTGTTAAAAGTTCACCACATCCACAAAGAAATCCTCTGCACGGGTTAAACCGTTGAGAAACACAGAGCCATGCAGCCTCATTATGTTTCCAGTCTCATGTACTATTTTCCTCCCACTATGCAGCAGTTTTCCTGTGTGAAGTGGGTTTCTAAAACCACAAGAAACCCGAAGCAGCGCTGTAATGTGGGCTGCGCCGACTTAACGTATAATTACAGCCCACAGCAGCAGATTTCACAAGTTCTTCAGGTGGTATGTTGCAGGAAAATTAGACACTAATTGGAAGATCAGCTTTGTTTACCTGGTGTATTTATTCAGCTGTGATTATGGGGCCCACTGATCTAGAGCAGAGAGGAAAAAGCACTTCCTTTCAGGAAATCCAAGAAAAAAGACACTTTTTGCTAATCATTTTTAAAAAAAAACAAGTCGGTGTTAGAGTTTCCTCCATTTCCTCTTTCATGTGGTTTTCTTCACTTCAGTTGACAGATTAATAAGGCATGGGTTGCACACCCACCGGCATTCAGCGTGTCAATGTCAAGCGCTAAGATATTGATTTATTAATCGTTTTGTTGAGTTATTATTATCCCTGATTCCGGTATTCACCCGATTCTTTTCTGCACTCTCAAAGAAAACGTGTTTAAAGTGGAAAAACCAGCATTCAATTACCGTAATAACGCTTATACCGATTTACTGTCAGATATCATTCTATATTTCACATTTAAAAATTCTGTAAATTAGATTTAAAAACTCTTAATGAAACATGAATATATCAAAATACACAGATTCAAAAGTGTTTTTTGCACTTGTTGAAGGGATTTCGAAAACAAAGGTTAACCCAGCTCGCCACCGTCTTCTGTTTTGTTTCCCTCTGTGGAAAACGGGTCAAGCACAGAAGATTAGATGTTAATCTGAGATATTTCACTGCAGTCCACAAGCTATAATTAACCTTCAAAGTTTGAAGGAAAACTTTCCCACGTACAGTGAGAAACTACTCCACTGTGAGGCCTGAGTCAACAGCTACCAGTCTCTGTGTTCTCATCACCGGATCCGAGTGACATTTGGAAGAAACTCCAGCAAAAGTTGACATTTTCCCGTCTGCCTAATCAAAGATGTAAATTAGAGAGTAATTAACAATGATGCAGCATTTATCGATGCTGCTGAACATCAGCTGCAGTTCTACCATCAGAAATATCAGATATAAAGCGCAAGGGTACATCCATTGAACTGGACATCACGTGCTAAAGTTTCTGAATTTTGCTTACTTTTATGGAGCCCCTTATCCTCTCCCCCACATACTGAGAAGTATAATGGTGTATACGTTAACTCACTTGATCCACCCTTCCCCTGCGGCCTCAAATCACACCTGACGTGAACATTTGGGTAGATTACACAAAACAACAACAAGAAAAAAAAGTTTAAAAATTAATTTTTAAAAATGAATTTAAAGTAACTGAGTGATTAAAGAAAAGTTCTCTATATTTCCTACAGATTTTGTTTCGAAAGAGCCCCTTACCCTGTGTGGAACGTCCATCACCGTCCAGAAAAACGGGATCTACTTCTTTTACGCCCAGGTGACCTTCAGGGGAGATTCACGGGAGAGACGTGTGCTTGTGGAAAGAATTGGCTTTCATGATAACAAAACTAAGACACTGGCTCTGGGCATCTACCCGGCCTCAACAGAGAGCACAGTGTGGTTGGCCAAGATTGTCAAACTTAGACCGTTGGACAGTGTCAGCATAAATATAACAGGTGAAATTCTAAATGGCCATACCTACTGGGGTGTCATCGAGCTTCAATAGAACTGGAGGTCTGGTTGGACTGGTATGTTATTTTTGGCCCTAAATAAACATGTTAGAATAAAAGCAAACTGGATTCTTGAGCCAGATATTTAAAGTGGAAATATTCTGCTCATTTCCAGCTGCATATTTTTATTCTTGGACTCACGATTTTAAATAATGTTTATTTTTTATTTGGTAAATTATTTGTTTTAGCCATTTAGCGCCATTCACTTCTGTCCAATAATAAGTAGTTTGTGAGTGCCCTCTGCTGCACCACCATCTGAACTGCAGACAGTTTTTGTACAGCGATAGAAAGTGAAATTTCTTACCTAGATTCCCTCTGTTACCCCTGATATGGTCATATTAGGAATGACTGCCTTATATCACGTCACACTGACCCCCAATAGAATTTAATATACGGAATACTTGTACATATTCTGACCTCATTTTTTAAAACACTGGTGATGTTTAACATGTTTAAACAATATATAAATATATATAAAAGGAAAAGGAATGGGTCCCCTTTAACTCCCACAATATAAAAAAATACTGCAGGAATTTGATCATGGTCTACAATTATTAAAGACTCTGTGGCTAACATGGAACACTACAATAAAGAATAAAAACTCCATTATGCAGGTTTTAATATAGACTTTACTAACTGACACCTCGTACTCTTAATAGGTCACATCTTCATAGTAAATAAAGGTCAAACAATCGTATACTGCATCAGTCCAACCTGAACAGAGTTTTAAAAATGCCAGCTGGTTCTGAGTTGTTTTTGAATTTTTAGGCCGACATGAATGTAAACTGTGAAAGTCATTGGAATAATTATGTTCCTTTTCACTGTTATGTGCTTCTGTAATTTATGTAATTGAGTATTCTATTTTGGTTGTTGAATTCTGCATATAGACGTTTAATAAAGATTATTGTAAACCAACCTAATGTACTTTTTATTTGCACGTTGCACTGCTGACTGGCCACACGGTGGTGCCACTTCCCACCAAATCAAAGGCAGCATGAAGCCTTCGCACACCACAGCATCGTCTGTTCGGATGATCGTACACATCCTGATATGACATTTCAATCAATGAAAAATGCTTAACACAGACCACAAATGCATTCTGAGAAACCTCAGAAGGTGACATTAAACGCCCCTTGAAAACATAAAACACGGTGCTATTCATCTTTCGGGCCTGACATTAGTTCTACTCACAGGTAGTCAACCGCTGTGATATTTACTTCTGTGTGTGCTGAGCAACAGCACAGGAAGCCACATATTTGGTGCAACCATTACACTGCTTCCCCTTTACAACACCCTCAGACACCTTTGAGTTCACAGCACCCTCTGACCAGCTTCCCCTGAGGCAGTTTAGCTCATCTCATGCATTAAGCGTTAGTATCATTTTTAGAATTAGAATGTAAAAACCATGAAGCTAGTCATACAGCAAATCACGTGAATGTGTAAGTTTCACCCTTAATGTGCTGGGACTGAAACTTAGTAGAGCTCAGAGGCAGGAGTACATTAAAGGTCCATTTCGCACCCTCCGGGTCATCCACACACATGTACCCACTGTGTTCTTAATAATCGTGACTTCTGAGGGCCAAAGAAGTATATAGGTAGATATTTGTTAAATTCCTCCTAGATCCTAAAGGTGCAATATCATGAAAAAAAAGTAATTACATAACATGTTAATTTAATTCTGAGATTTCAAGGTTTTACTGTTTATTTCATTTCAATTTTAAGTGAAAATCATCAAATACCTATCATTAAATACACAGCAGTTAGCGCTGTTGCCTCAAAGCAAAAAGGCCCAGAGTTCCTCTGTTTGTTATTTTTAAGAAAGTCTGTTTTGTACATTGTGGAATAATAGCACAGCCGAGCTATTATACATCATTTTGTGAGAGTGCATATACATTTAAGCTCATTAAATAATGGAAGCTCTGTTGACATACATTACTTTCCAGTCACGGTTTCTACTAAGCATTTCTCGCTTCTGTTTTGTTTATCTCTGTGGAAAACTGGTCAGGCATAAATATAGGATGTAATGCTGACAGTTCTCTGCAGTCCACAAGCTATACACTAATAAACTCCTAAACAATGAGGCTTGAAAGAAACTTTAAACACATAGTAGTCGGTAACTTCTCTGAAACTACGAGGCCAAAGTCGGCAACCTTGAGCTCCACGGATAAGACACGCTGGAGAATTTTGAAATACAATGAGTCTCTGTGTTCCCATCACCGGATCAGAGTGACATTTGGGAAAAACTCCAGCAAAAGTTGACATTTTAACTTCCGCCCAATCAGAGCTGTAAATTAGAGAGTGAATAGCAGCCTCATAAAAAGCAGGGTGTAAATATTGATGTTATTGAACTGGCTCTTAAAAAAGTCTCTCCTGCAGTTCTACCAGGCCTGATGCAACACAAATAAAGTACAATGAATGCCACATCTATTTTAATCGCAGCAGCACCAGACAGACTCGGCTGTGGGAAAACTAGAAAAAATGACATCAGTTTGCTTTTTTTAATAACAGGTACCAATCAGGTGGCAACCTCTGGGTATGAAAAACAAAGCCATCACACAAGTGCCAAGAGCAACATTTGCTCTAATGGTCATTGGAGGCGGACTCCAACCCCCACAGACTACACATAAAAGAAGAATGTAGGCACTGTCATGTCACCAGTTGGTTTTATGACAAATTCCGACCCTCACATGTGAATATTGCAGTGGAAATTGAGAGTAATTCAACCAGGAAACATTTTTTTCTTTAACTTCATTGGACAGCGTTTGTTGTAGAATTCACCAATTATGGTCATTTGTAGCCTTAATTTTCTGTCGATGGCCGACACCTGGTGTGGTCTTCTGCTGCTGTAGCCCGTCTGCTTCACAGTTTCATGTGTTATGTGTTCAGAGATGCTCGTGTCCGTACTTTGGCTTAAGAAGAGGTTATTTTAGTTACTGTTCCCTCCCTCTCAGCTCGAAGCAATTTGGCCATTCTCATCTAACCCAGGCATCAACAAAGCATTTTCACTCTGAGACTTGCGGCTCACTGGATATTTTCTGTCTTTCAGACCATTCTGTAAACCCTGGAGATGGTTGGTGTGGGAAAATCCCAGTGGATCAGCAGTTTCTGAAACACTCTGATCAGCCTGTCTGACACTAACAAAAGTGCCACGGTCAAAACCACTTAAATGTGCTCAGTTTGAACTTCACCAGGTTCACATGACTACATGGTTAAATGCAAGGTTCAACTGTTCAACAGCAGGGTGGACGGGTGTACCAAATAAAGTGGCATATGCCTGTTGACTAAGACTAATAAAATACCAGAGTTTGGGCGCTGCTATAGCAGGTGATCGATATGCCAAAGGTTACTGCAGGCACCTGGGTTTGAGTCCACTCTGGACCATTTCCTGTGTGTTACCCCAAACTCTCTCTCTCTGCTTTCCTGTCTTCTCTAAATAATAATTCTCTAAATAATGAATGAATGTACAGCATTTCACTGAAGTGTTATGGCCTCATCATCCACAGACTTTCCCCAGGCTCTGACTCTAACACTGTTAAGGAACACACTCACTATGGGAGTGTAGCGATGACACCTACTCAATAAGTTAATATTCACTTGAAAATGAGAGTATCCACCTTGTTACATCTTTAACACTGACTTCAGTCAACAAAGAAAAAAATCCCATCATGTTATCAGTGTTAACGCTGCCCGCCTCTGGGTTTGGACAGAGGCTGTAACATGACATAATGTCTAACAGGTATCTCAGCTGTAATGTCGTCACGCTTTCTTACGACACTGGCTCCTTTGTTCTCTTCAGCCTTTGTTTATGGGGCTTGTCATTTGTATTAGCTGATTAGTCAGGCCTCTAATGGCATTTCGTGGCCCACAAAGAAACAGGAGCACTCCTGTCTGAGTGTGGAAAAGGGGAGCACGTAAAGTGTCTAGATTCAACACAAGAGTGAGATTAGATCTAAGAAAACGAGTGGAGCTTCTAAGAGCTCTCATTAAGAATTCAGGAAGCTGCTGATGGGGCACATTTTTCAATTTCTTCTTGTTGTCCTGAGAATTCGCAGCACTTTATGGTAAAGGGCCAGTCAAGTTTGATTTTTTCTGAGCTTATAAACAATTCTTCTTAATATAAAGGGCGTCTAAAAAACACCGTGAGAGTTTTTTCTGTTTGACATTTTAGATTTATAGATTTGACACCCACTACGAGTTCAGGTCTCGTCACCTAGTGGCAAAAGCATGTGACGATGCTCAACCACAGAACTGAGATAAAACTATGCTGTGTGTATACGATCCCGCGTGCATGTGTGTGTTTCTATATGACCTTCCCTTTTGTGTTTGTGTTGTTCTGAGCAGCCAAAGTCCACCTACAAAGTGTTCTGAAGACTAGGCTACGTTCACACTGCAGGCGAAAGCGCATCAAATCCGATTTTTTTGACCCTATGCGACCCATATCCGATCATGGTATGACAGTGTGAACGGCACAAATCCGATATTTTCAAATCCGATCTGGGTCACTTTCGTATGTGGTACTGAATCCGATACATATCCGATGTTTTAGAAAGCGACTGCTGTTTGAATGGTTAAGTCGCATTAAATCCGTCTTTTACGTCACTGACACGAGACAGACGCCAATTATCAGCGCCCGAGAAGCGCCAGAGAAGACGCGAAGCGCTTCCTGGCCATCCAGTGTAGATGGAAGACAACGTTGGAGAAATGTGAACATTTTATTTGTACTGTATAATCTGCAGATTCTGACAGAAATCTGCAACTATCCTTTGAAGCACCGCTCCTCTAAAACAGCAATAAGGATAATTATTAGGTTATCTACATTATTATGTAAATAACAAAATAACTTAAAGCAAAAATTGGGAAACGTAAAGTCCGAAGTCTTTATATTAAGGGCCATCAGTCAAACAATATTGTTTGCTCTGGGTCTAAACAGAGCGCGTTGTGTGTGACATCTTCTTTTGCGCATGCGGGTCGCTTTGAGCGTTCACACTAGAGAGCGTTTGCTGTCACATTTTATTTGTAGTGTGAACAAGCAGACAAAAAAATCGGATTTGATCAAAAAATCGGAATTGAGCATTAACACCTGCAGTGTGAACGTAGCCTTATTGTCTACTCAGCCCACAATGACGCATTAAAAGTATCCAGACTGATGTGTATGACATCTACACAAGCTTATCTCCACTCATTCTTCCTGTCTGATATTGGCATGCACCATCAGATTGGATGAGAAGCGTCTTCAGGTTTTCTCTCAGATGTTCTGTGAGGTGGGTTTTTTTCAACTCTGGACTTTGCTCAGGTCACTAATGGAAAACCAGAAACTTTTGCATTTGCTGTTCAATTCAGATCAGCGTAGTGCCGAAAGGCGAACCATCTGGAGAAAGATTTCTTTAAGAACCTCTCTGCATGTGGCCACGTCTATCACTAAATTTACCCCTTGCAGCATGAAGATACCACCACCGCTCTCCTCTGTAGGGACTGCATCAGCAGGGTACAGGTTGCTGGGATTTAACAGATACAGAGTTTGAAATTCTGCCCAGAGAGGCCAGTTTTTGCAACATGACATCAGAGACTCCATTAAACACAGAGAGTCCTTTAGATGTTGTTTGGCAAACCAGATAAATACTCCTTTTACTCTGAGCTGCTACCTTTTAGCTGCTCCAAGATGAAAGCATGATTTATAGAGTGCTGCTCAGGTACTCTCACCTCTGTAGGAGAGTTCTTAAAGCCTTAAGATGAATATCGGGCTCTTGGTCGCTTCCCCGAACAAGGCCTTCCTGCTCAGTTACTCAGTTTCACTGCGAAATCCAAATCTAGGAACAGTCGGGTGGCACCAAATTTCTTTCAGTTCACATTTATTGAGGTCACTGCCCTCCTGCGAGCACTCGGTGCAGTACAAACTACAAAGAGTTCCTTGAACTTCATAGCTCAATATTTGCCCTAACATGCAGTATGAAATACAGGGTCATGCCCAGTTAATTCAATTTGCCACAGATCGACTTTAATCAAGTTCTCGAGACACATTTGAGAAATTAAAAGGAAAAGAAACAGGATGCACCTGCCCACCGTCTGGAGACTCAGCAAAAACCAAAAATATGAGATAGTTTTAGTGCCAGTAGGAACATTTGTCGCAGTGCTTCACACAACAGCAGTCAGCTCAGAAACAGTATGTCCATATCTGTTCTAACAGTGCAACTCAATACACAAACTCAATCTAACAATACAACTACAATTCATACATCAGGAGTGGGTGTTCTTTTTTCCTATAAACTTTTTGATCCACAGTAGAAGTGGGCTGTGAGGCTAACGTTTCTGACAATAGGAAAATATTATACAGACGATATAATGTTAACGTGATTTCGCTTCCTTCATTAAGCTGCTTGTACCTGTAAAAAAAGTGAAGTGGCTGAGACAGTCAGCCCACAGCGTCCCAACATGACCATTTTAATGTGTTGCCATCACGCCAAAAATACCAAAAGGAGCACAAAAGTAATCATACTTACTTTTGTTTGAGTACTTATGTTTGTTTTATTGTACCTTTTATATCTTACTACTACTACTACTATTACTTTTTTTTATTATATTTATTATTGCATTTTGCACCAAGGGAGTGGCACTCCAATTTCGTTGTACCCTGTACAATGACAATAAAGGCTATTCTATTCTATTCTATTCTATTCTAAATGCCAGTAATCCCAGTTACAGTGATCACAGCTCCCATTACAGTGGTTTGTAGATGTCACCTGGCCCCTTAAAGTGGACAGCTTTTCATTGTTACAGCACAAGAGGAAGTCTTCGCAATACAGCTAACCAAATATAGCCATCTCATCGAAGAAACTGATGATGCAATAATTGAGCCGTCTGCTTGGACTTTCGGTTGCCTAAAGGGGACTGGTGCACTCACACAGTGTTGTAGTACATCTGTACAGCAGTGTTTGGCCTCTAACAGGAAGCTTTCAACCTTTAGCTGCTTGTACCTGGGGCCTCATTTGTAGCCTAAGTGGATGATCTAAGCAGAATACACACATAAGTGGCTATTTATAAAAGCGCTGTTTGAGTTAGAGATGATCGCACAGGCTGAACTTGTCTTGCAGTTCATCAGTTCAAAAGAAAGAAAGAAAAAGATCCTGTGGAGTTTTCCTATTATTGTTTCCTTCATTTCAGTGAAACCCGTCATGAGGTCGGAGAATTTACACAGGAGAAGACAGTACCATCGTGACTACTCCTACATTATTGATGTTAGTCTGCCAGGTTTAAACTACAGTTTAGAATAAGCTCATCTTGCTTCACCACGTGAGTTCTCTCTCTGCTTTATTTTGCGGGCTGATATAATCACAACACTATTATGTTGAGAAAGCTGCAGTTAAATAAGAAAAAAAACCCAATAAAGCTGAATTGTTACTCCTCCCTCTAAATACATTTATTAGAAGTTTCAACTTGCCTGAAGTCAAATTATTAATGTAATTGAAATTCTTTGTATTAAAACTGGAAATTAAATCCACAAATAAATTACACACAATCACATCAAACTCATTTTACCCTCACTGCTTTGTCTCCCCACATGCTTTGGAATAGATTCTAAGGTCTTACTGTTGACGCTAAGGCTCTCCATGGCCTCTCTCCGGGTTATGTATCTGACCTAGTTGCATGTAAGTGGGTACGATGCCTGAGATCCACAGTCAGAGGCCTGTTTTCTGTTCCAGAGGAGCAGCTAATAACTAAAGCAAAGCTTTTCTGTCAGACCCCCAAAGCTACAAAATCAACTGCCTTAGGCTATCAGGTCAGCAGAGTCAGTGACCTCTCATAAATATGCTTTAACCAGCTGATTGATTTTATTTATCTGACTTTACACGGGGTAGAAACAAAAACAAACAAAAAATACAACAAGACCTTGAAGGCCTGAAGCCAGATCTACAATTCTTCTACAACTTTTAATCCAGCTTGAGTTGAGACTTCTTTATTATTTATTTTACCTTAAATTAAAAGAGAACAATGACTTCCCTGTTTTTTGTCATAAGAGCCTTTATTAAGAAATCTGAATGCAGAACAATGGTTCCAGGACTTAAATTTGACCAATCTCCTGTTCACGTCCAGACACACCCTGCTGCTGCTTGTTTATTTTCTCTTCAGTATCTGAGCTGCTTGTTTTCATGTGAAAGAGCTTTGTTTTGAAAAGTGCTCTTTCTTTTTCATGCTTTTGGATCCTCTATGTTGTTATCGGTCATTTTACTCTTGAATTATAGTTCATCCATCAGCCATCATTGAGATGTTGTTTCTTCATAACAGTCATATTTGTTATTTGGCTACAACCAAAGCTTGTTGTCATTATGAACTGCTGTATCATATTTTTAGATCAAGGAGGAAGGAAATGTGCACTAATGCATTATCGCCTTGTCATGCCACCACTAACGACAGCATCAGTAGTTTACTATGACTACTTCAAAATACTACAGATGATAAAGCCACGAGCAGTAAGCCGTAGTATTTTAGGCTCAAGAATGATTATTAACCTTTTCCACAGAGTTTAAACACTGACTGTAAGGACTATTAAAAATGGCACAGCACACAGTGGTGAGATCACAGTTTTTCAAGCCATCCGGTGCCGTTGATTTCCTCTTACACATATTACTAAAAACGGCCTGTACCTGCTGTGGTTACACTTTTAGCCTGTACGAGGAAAGAGGTCACAGTGTACATCTTCAGGCTCCTCCCGAGAGAAGTCCTGTGTTTCAGATCCCCAACACAGTTTATCAGCTCTGTATTGCTCATCCACTGGGATAATTTACTTCCTTTTAAGGTTCATCTTTGTGTTTTTCATACCTTCGCATAAGGTTTCCCACAGTGTTTCACTCTTATCTTCCTCATAAGATGATGGGGTTTTTTGTGCAGCTCATCTCTGTTTCTAAAAGTCAACTTCCTTCTGTTAACAGCATTCATCCTTCTCGGTGATGAGTGACATTATGTGACATATTGTAGGGAAAGTGTAAAAAAGAACCACAGGATAGGATAGGATATGTATTCACCGGGTGATTAGTCAAGCCATCAGAGTTTGCCATCAGAAAAAGATTAAATGTCTTACTGTAGACACTAAATTTGATATATATATATATATATATATATATTATGTGTGTTTTCACCATTGTGATTTTAAATCTATAAAAAGATAAAGTCAAAAGTAAACGGCCTGGATGTTTTCTGAAGTAGATATCTACAGATGCCTTGGCCAGTGTAAAGTTATTTCCGGGTTGTCCTCCCTCTTGGGCTCCATGCTACATTAATGTTATTCTTAATCTGAAGTCTACAAGCTGAAAAAACAAAAGACAAAGATTATTTTCTGGTTTTGTCCCAGAAGTTCCCCATTCTGCTGAGTTTGCTAACATCCTGTTTTGCTAAACCTAAGCTTTTTACTACATTCACACAAGAAATGAAATCTTCGGCTCACCCTTAAAGAGGACCTTTTTTAAAAAACATTTTGTAATATTGTTTTAATGGCAGATGTTTATATAAGATAGGTTTAAAATAATTAGGTCAGAATATGTACAAGTGCTCACTTTTTTTCTACATTAACCCATGTATGTAACACCACACAGAGGGGATATCGCCAATATGATCATCTTAGGACACATAGGGGCTGAGGACCAGTGGGCAATCAGCTGGCAATCACAGGCCGTAAGGGAAAAGTATGTATTCCTCGATCGGTTTGTGAGTGGTTCTCCTCCTTTGTTGCCACAGACACCAGCAGTTTGCAGACGGTGACTTGTCTACAAATACTCGCAAAGCACCAAGCGCAAAACCTTGCAAGAAAATGGGAAACGGAAAATGTTCACCTCCAAGTAAGAAATTATATCACACTGGTCTAACCAACGCATTTAAAAGGCACAACTTTTACTTTGTATTCTCCCATTCCTGGTAATACTTTTTCTGTTAAACACTTTTTCCAAGTTTCACTACAGCTCAGAGAGAAATTTCTTCCCATCCTGGCCATAGGGCCACTGCAGGATTCTGTTGGTGACCAAAAAAGTCACAAGGAAATATATGGTGCTGCACCTAACCAGCTGACCTCTTTCACCTAGCAACCAGCAGCAACAACTTGCCAGCTAGTTGGAGAATACACATTTTCCACTTTGACACTTGTTGCCAAAAGTCGGAAACAGCTCGCCAGCAGGAGGTGAACTCAGCAAAAGTCTCACAAAAGTGAGTACACCCCTCACATTTTTGTAAATATTCTGTTATATCATTTCATGGGACAGCACTGAGGATATGACACTTTGATACAATGTAAAGTAGTCAGTGTACAACTTGTACAACTGTGTAAATTTGCTGTCACCTCTAAATAACTCAACACACAGCCATTATTGCCTAAACCACTGGCATCAAAAGTGAGCACACCCCTAAATGAAAATGTCCAAACTCTGCTCGATTAGCCATTTTCCCTCCCTGGTGTCATGTGACTCATTAGTGTTACAAGGCCTCAAGTGTGTTGAATATGGTGTTATTGCTCTCATACTCTCTCATACTGGTCACTGGAAGTCTAACATGGCACATCATGGGAAAGAATTCTCTAAGGAACTGAAAAAAGGAATTGTTACTCTACATAAAGATGGCTTAGGCCATAAGAATATACCCAACACCCTGAAACTGAGCTGCAGCACTGTAGGCCAAGACCATACAGCAGTTTAACAGGACAGGTTCCACTCAGAACAAACCTCGCTGGTGGACCAACTTCTTTGGTCCACCATGGCAAAGATCATATCAAGGGTGTGTGGTGGCAAGCAGGTGAGGAGTACAAAGACAGGTGTGTCTTGCCTACAGTCAAGCATGGTGGTGGGATGTCATTTTTTGGGGCTGCATGAGTGCTGCTGGTACTGGGGAGCTACAGTTAACCATGAATGCCAACATGTACTGTGACACACTGAAGCAGAGCATGATCCCCTCCCTTCATAAACTGGGCCACAGGACAGAATTCCAACATGATAACAACCCCAAACACACCTCCAAAAAGAGTAAAGGTACTTGACTGGCCAACCATGTCTCCAGATTTAAACCTTATTGAGCATCTGTGGGGCATCCTCAAAGGGAAGGTCGGGAAGCGCAAGGTCTCTAGCATCCACCAGCTCCATGATATCATCATGGATGAGTGGAAGAGGATTTCAGTGGCACCCTGTGAAGCTCCAGTGAATTCCATGCCCAACAGAGTAAAGGCAGTGCTGGAAAATAATGGTGGCCACACAAAATATTGACACGTGGGCACAGTTTGGACATTTTCACCTTGGGGTGTACACACTTTTGTTGCTGTATGTTGAGTTATTTTGAGGTGACAGCAAATTTACACTGTTATACGAGCTGTACACTGACTACTTTATATTGTATCAAAGTGTCATATCTTCAGCGTTGTCCCATGAAAAGTGAGGGGTGTACTCACTTTTGTGAGATACTGTAGTTAATCTAAAAAATAACGCAATTTGAACTAGAGTAGAATGACATAGCTACGACCAGTGTTGGGGAGTAACGGAATACATGGACCGCCGTTACGTATTTAAAATACAAAATATGAGTAACTGTATTCCGTTACAGTTACCGTTTAAAAAGGTGGTATTTAGAATACAGTTACTTTGTTGAAATAAATGGATTACACGGCGGTACTTTCCTGTTTCATATTGTTGCAGGTCAGGACTGTTTGGGTTTTGTTCGACAGCTACGTTCTGTTGTTCCAGGTGGCAGCATTACGGTTGCCATGGTTACAGGGTGACACGCTCTCTCTGCGACTGCGTGTTTCCTGGGTGAGAGAGCGCCTTTTTGTTGTTGTTGTTGTGCTAAGCTAATAGGCAGAATGCTACAGGTATAGCCCTAAAGAATGTAGCCTCATGGGCAGTGTAGTCCGTGCTGCAGGGAGAATGGACTGCCATACCCGTTATGTGTCTGTGAGCGCGAGGAGGGAGAAAAAGGAAAGTGGAAAAGTACGAGCTGTCATCGAGCAAAAACGGGAGCTGGAAGCATGTAAATATAATAATAACCACTGCAGCCAAGAAGAGTGCCTGACGAGCCCAGTTGTAAGTAAGCTATTAAGACTCGACTGTACGCTGTGTTCGTGTTTTCCTCCGAAACAATAAGTTCTGTTGGAGCAGCCTTTCAACGCCTCTCTCTGTCTCTCGCAAGCAAAGTTGACCCAGACAACAAAGTAAAGCTAGTTTTCGGCTACGAGCCCGACACGAACCCGACGTATTAGCCAGAGGTCCCTTTAATACGGTTCGGAGCCGCGGACCTTCAGTTATAGTAATAAATCACATTCATGTAGTTGTAAACTACGGAGCCCCGTAGGGGACATGGGAGAAAAAAAAATTAAGACGGACTTTTGCGAGATCTCGCAAAAGTAACTCGGGATCTCGCAAAACTTTTGCGAGATTTCGCAAAAGCTTTAGCCGCATTCGGAGGCCGCTAGCTCGAGGCCGACCGGGAGGTCGAGGCACGATGTGCCGGGAGAGCGGTGTTCCTCCCGGCTGTAGTAGGTCTCGACCTCCCATTAGCATCGAGATGGTGGGTGTCAGATCTCCGAAAAACATCGGAGCACTTTTGCAAATATGTGATGTCTTGTAAACCGAGCAGATATTTGACATTTACACAGCTACATTCACGCCTCAAAATATCTTAAAAGTTTATTTTGTGACCCAGAAAGAGTAATATTACAACTAAGTAGCTGCCGCCATTGTTGGAATTCAACTTTTGCGAGATCTTGGAAAAGTTTTGTGAGATCCCGAGTTACTTTTGCGAGATCTCGCAAAAGTCCGTCTTAATTTTTTTTTCTCTCATGTCCCCTGCGGGGCTCCGTAGTAAACAGCCCGATAATATATTAAGTAATCCAAAGTATTCAGAATACGTTACTCTCATTGAGTAACGTAACGGAATACGTTACAAAATACATTTTGGGGCATGTATTGTGTAATCTGTAGTGGAATACATTTTAAAAGTAACCTTCCCAACACGTATTTAAATTGTATCTTGGCTGATGTCGCTAATGTGTCTATATTAACGGCAGTGCTGATTTTGTCTTTGTGTGTTAAAGATTTCGAATCATTTCGAAACATGGAAACCTGCATTTTGATTCCATTCCGCCCGGTCTCTGTTTCACAGCGTGTGGCTATAATTGCCTGCGATTCGCTTTAAAGGTTATCTGAAAAGGACAGCTCTCTTTTGTTGTTTGTTTTTTGAACTTAATTTCCGATGACCAATGACACTAAAAGGTACTTTTTATTTTTCCTTTGCTTATTTCCAACCTTTGGAATATGCACTCAGTGACATGACAGGGACATTCACCCCAAATTGGCCAACTTTCCATCACAGTATGACCTTTGATCCCTAAGAGGTACATCTATTTGGTGGACTCAAGTATGTAAGTGAAAAAGGCCACTTCCTAATATGTCATTTACACTTCCTGTTTAATGCACGCCACCAATACGGCATGTAATGATGTGATTTTTCATGCAATAATACAAAGAGGAGGGAAATGTTTCCTTTAACAGATATTCCCCACAGTCACTCACCTGACTCCAAATCATGTTGATGAGATAAATATACACTTTTTGTTTTGCTCGATTGTGGTACTAATCACATGTTTATCCTCATGTTCAATCAGCTGTCTGTCATGTGATGGCGTGAACTGTATCAGGGGTAAAGGCTGGACCTGTACATTTACAAAGTCAAACTCCATGTTACTTCACAGCAAGTGTGGGAGGAAACCTCTGACAAAAAAAATGTAATTTATGCAATGCAGGAATTGATGGCCCAGAGATTACAGAAGTTGGCTTGGGACTGGATTGACATGTTTGTTTGCCCTTTAACAAGCCACCTTACTTCTTTAACTTCTGCTAATCAGTAAATGCGAAACTGGGAAAGCCTACATGCTCTGGTAGACATAAAAGGTCAAAGAGCATAAAATTTACTGTCAGTACTGTATGTCTTAGTCACCCTCCTTACTCATAGCAAGTAAACCTAAACAAATTCAAAGTGAAACTGCCTCTGGAAAGATTTTCTTTGCAGCTGAAACACAAATCTCTCTGCAGAGATGCTCATCTGTGCGCCATCATAATGATACTAATTCGAGTCTAAAGCTGCACTCTTTGTGCAGTGAATAACAAAATCAAAGTGTTTGAATAATGACCTTGTCAGCTGGCAACAGATACAAACAAGACGACACATATCTACCACGAGTAAGGGCATCTGTTTTTAGTGTACCACGATCAGTCAGTCAGTCAGTCGCAGCAAGCTTTTAAGCTACAAAACAGTTAATAAAGTTTATTTCAGAAAAGATTATTTCCCAGTAAATTTTTATAATGATACTAATGTCACAATGGTTCCTAAACTTTGGGGTTGGCCCCACTGATGGGGACTTTCTCGCCCCACAGCAGGTGGAGAAAACATGGACTGAAACTAAGCAGTATAACCTGAGGGGGCTTTACTGACTTCTACTGATGAAGATCTTGTTAACCATCATTTCACATGGACATGCTTGAAATAACCACTGAGCAGCATTAGGTGCTTTACAAAAACAGATAACACACACACTCACACACGATACAATCATGTGTACATCACACACACAAACATCATGTTGTGAATTTAAACTGAAAGATAAAAAATAAAAGCAGCTGGTTAATCAATTAAAATGGGGGCAAAGTCAAGTTAAATGTAAAGAACAGTTCAGCAGCTAAAAATGGAAAAGTCTTTGACACAAATAAAAGAGCATGCTAAATTGCCTTCTGTTGTCATTTGGCACTATACAAATGAAATTAAACTGAACCCTTAAATTAAAAGTGTAAATTAAAATATTTTTAATAAGAAGCTACACTGCTTTTTTAAAATCACATGAATACTAGTAAAACTATGTTTTTATTACATTTATTCAATTTTGGAAGTACATTTTTTTTTTTTTAATGTTTGTGTGGAACGATTATGGGGTGGAGCAAAAATAGCTATTGGCATGTTTAGGCCGATGCTGACCAGCAGCGTTAGCAGTGAAAGCAAACAAGTTTGTCCATGTCCTGTATGTGTGTGTACATAAATGTGAGTCACTGCAGAATTCAGCAGAATGTGTAGAAATAACTAAGAAACAGCTTTATGTTCCAAATGTATGTAGTTATTTAGGGATTTTTTAGATTGAATTTATTTAGAAATTGGTTTCCACTACTTCCACACTTTTTCAATCTTAAATTTCCCACCCGGAGCTCCATTTTGCCAGGCAAATTATGATCTCCATTACGAATGCTTCCCATATGATCTAATCACTGGATTGTTTACATGTGTGAGAATGATTTTCTAGAAGGTCAGCAGATAAATGTGATGGTGGATTACTCCACAGACCATTATGAGAACAGTCATGAGTCATTTTTTCTGTTGGATCTGAAGTCGGGACACAAAGAGCTACAATAAACGGAAGCCAAGAACTGGAGGATAGAGCAGAACGACAAAAGGACATCCTGAAAGATAAGGTGCAACACTCAAGCTGAGTGCTCCTTCGCTACTCTGCTGAGAGAGAAGCCGCGGGCTCGTAGTGTCACAGTGGCGACACCCATCTTATATATACGGTTTATGCTCTCACCCCTAACCCCAACCCTCGGCTGCAGTGCATCAAAACACCAGTTTAAAGAAAAACCGGTTGTGCGCTGAGAACCATGTTGTTACTCAAGAGTTGCACATAGGTATTCTTATGATTGGGTGACACTACTGACACAACCGCAAAAACAAGAGAACCCTGCCACAGAGTCTGCTGCACACTGTTTCACACACCGTCCAACCCAGACACTGTGGTAAAGGTGCTTCCAGAACATGCCTCTGACTGGCTGAAGTACGATGCCACATGTGGCGTCTTGTAAATGGACAGGGACAGAGTTTCGAAGGCACATATGTGTTCACATTTACAGTTACCCTTTAGAGAAATTGACCATACAACTCGTGAAAAAATGAATAATACATAAACAGAATGAAAACAACGTAGATAAAATCAACTAAACTTTCCCTTTCAGAGTGATCTCAATGTCAAAACAACGTAGAACCACGCAAATGCCAAAGAAGGTTACTCTGGAACGCTGCACCACAACTAAACCTTTTTTTCCAAAGATAATTTGCTTATAGAGTTTATAGTGGTCTTATAGTAGTTTCAGTCACACTTGCGCACTTCACCCATTATGGAACTCTTACCTTTAGTTCCAAGAAACTGAAGACGCTGTGCCTATCTCAGGCTCCTCCAGTCTGCAAAATAGCACAGACTAAACAGAATGATAAGGGCACAAAGAGATTCAGTCACAACCAGCAAGCAAGCACAACCAGGGCGCACTTTCAGTATATTTGACCAGATTCATATGGAGAGTTCTTTTTTCTTTTCAATAATTTAGGCTTTTACACTTTCTTGTGAAATAAAGAAGCCCTACAGGAAATTTGTAAGTTGTAATCTTGACTTCAACAAAGTGAAAAACATAGAAATACATCGAGCGGTTGCATTTCTCTTCTAAAATTGTTGCTTCTTGAGGTAGAAACTGTGGTCATCTTGGAAAATCTTTTGAAAATTCAAGTGGTTAATGGGATTTTTTCATATTATTTGTTGTAAGTGGACAAACATGCACATTTTGGTGCTTGCATCCACTTTTAAAAGATTGTTAGCATAATACCCCCACTAGACTGAGGAGGGAAAGTTTAGCTGCAAAGAGTGAAACCTGATAAAACTAGACTTTTTTTAAAAAAGAGGAAGAAATTGTCAGTTCTCTAGTGCAGCCAGTAAAGGTCATATCTCCTCTTCCTCAGCAGTACCAGCACACGTTAAATGCAAAACTGTTCAGTGCTTCATAAATGTAAACAAATTAGCATGAATGAAGTCATGTAGGTGATTACATCAGCCAGCAGGTATGACCAGGTGGAGTTTCCATAACCTGTCCTGCTACACGTGCTTCAGGTGACCAGTTTCTCTTGTTTTCTTCTGGTTATTAATCATTTTAAATGAAAACCTTTTCAAATTATTCATGTAAAATCACATTTAAGGCTTGAAATTGGCCCTCAGAGACACAAATAGCACATGTAGGCTTAATACGCCTTTAAACACATTCCATAGTTAAAGTTTGGTAAGTATAAACACAATATACTCACCACATGGTTAAGTTCTGTGCATGTAGTTAAAGACAACCAGACAAGCACTAACAAGTCAGATTACCATGAGAATAATTTCGAGGTAGAACTGAAAGTGAGCATGCCCAGTACGTCAGCACAGGAGTCAAACCACAACAAAGCTTTCTAGGTGCAAGTTGAAGCAGGAAGTCATTCTAATACACACTTTGCAACTGACACACAGGTACGGCAAATATCTGGGTCGCCTTTCACTGTGAAACGAGTCTGATAAGCCTGTGTGGGGTTTTCTGACTCCTGTATGAATGCCTGCTTGAAATTCTTGCTCCACTAGAGTTGAA
Source organism: Pelmatolapia mariae (assembly GCF_036321145.2). Classification (NCBI taxonomy): domain Eukaryota; kingdom Metazoa; phylum Chordata; class Actinopteri; order Cichliformes; family Cichlidae; genus Pelmatolapia; species Pelmatolapia mariae. Next base: position 72,026,705 of record NC_086236.1, read on the forward strand.
TGTTTCCCTGTGTGCCCTCAATATGGCAACATAATAGAATTTCCCTCCTCACAGGAATGATACAATCCCTTAAAAATACAAAGGATCTTTCTCTGATGTAAGCAAGCAAGGAATTTATTTATATAGCACATTTCGTCATATAGTTTCAAAGTGAGATTAGTTACAGGAGCAAATACGTAGCGCCCCAAAGTGACTTTTGGAAGCATACAGAATTAAAATTTTAAAGAAAACCAAGGGAAAAAAAAGCTGTGCTTTCTAGGGTATATTTCAGCTGTTCATGGTTAAATGGTAATGGCCTGATTTTAAGGCCACTGGAAGTGGAAATGTATCCAGTAAAGTTTGAAAGATTTTAACACATACACACACATACTGACACAATGTTTGCACAAACCTCCCAGCTTCTTTTAAGCTTTATTGTCTCGGTGGTATTTCTTCCACTAAACCCAGCTCATTTATTTCTTATCATTTACCTAAATTGATGTGACCCCTGAGTCAGCTTGCTTCATGGATATGGCTGAATAACGTTAAGCTTAAGATAACCATTAAATCCTGTCTGTTATGCGGAAGAAAAATGAGGAGGCAAACCACTTAATCATAAGTGAAGCATAACTTCTTGGCAGAGGTTTGTAGGCCACCAGACTGTAGAGTCTAGAAAGAGCGGAAGCCACGCTACATTTGTGGTAGAACCTCATATTGACCTGGTTTATTCCCTTACACATCTGAGCCCACATACCCCGAAGAGGGAATGACAAGAAGGAAACCAAAACTATAAGATGTGGATTTTTTACTTCTTCTAAACCTGCACCTGTGCATGTGTCATCACACACATCTGAATACGAGGCTCAGCTCATAATCCTACACTAAACATCTTGTTCGCCTACAACAGCTTCCCCTCCCTCAACATCCTCCCACCCGTCTTCCTTCCAACCTTTCCTGCCCTGAGCTTATCTGAGCCGGCGTTACTGCTTCACTGTGCGATGACCGCATATTCCTGGGATTGCATGATGCAACCAGGGAGCAAAATCAGCAAAGAACAAAAGAAAGCTTTTTGATGGCTTTACGGATATCATGAGGGGGGTTACATGTGGGGAATGTGTCACTGTATTTTTGGGACTGGCCTGACAAAGACTCGGAAAGTCAGGAAAAGGGAAAGGCACAAAGATACGAAAGCTCAAACTGAGGAGGTTTCGTTTTCGGTGATATTTTTCCCAGTTCAATGAAAAGAGGCATTTGTGAAATCCGTGGGATTCAGTGAGTCATATGTTAAAGGTCACACTTTCTTTTGTTGGGAAACTATATATCCATACAGATTTAAATGAACTGATTAGTAAAGGCAGGGGAAATCACAGACAAACACATTTTTAGAAAAGGAAATGAGTGTAACTTTGTGTCTAGACTCTTTATTTATATTCAGGTATTTCACAGTAATTGTTTGCAGTGAAGAAGATCTATTTCTTCCATTTGGTGGAGAAGGACTCCTCCGTGTTTATAACGGAAAATCTTATTCCGAAGTTTGTCTATTCACACTGGGAGGTACATACTGTATTTTGATGTTATTTTTCTCTCATGGGAACTAGCAAAACATATAAACAAGAAGATAACACAAAGCCACAGAGGTTGATCACAGAGCGGTTAGTTGACGATCACAGAGGGGGAAACAAAAGAAGTCAAAATTGGCTACAAGCAAATAAAAATAAAAAATCAGAATGTGGAAAAAAAAAAGGGGGGGTAACCCAAAATCAAAACAAACAACCAATACAAAATCAAATCTGGCAAAAAGATGACCACAAAGACAAAAAGGAAAGAGTAAAAAGTAATGACCAGAAAGCAAAAGTGGCAATAATAAGGAGATTCACAATTCTTTTTTTTTAGTGTGTAAAATGATCCAAGGGATGGTCACAGAAACCAAACGAAACAATACTGAAAATGCAAATAACCACAAAAATGGCCAAAAAGTGATGATGAAAAAAAGAGGCGAAAAATAATCACAGTATTACAACTAGGAACATAAAGTCACAATAAAAATGCAAAATAACACTAAACAGACAGAAAACTGAAAGTTATTGCATTAAGAAGGCACCCAATCACCACACACCACTGAAAACCAGCCCTAAAGGCATAAAAATGACCACAATGACCAGAATAAATCACAATAAAAATGCAAATTGGCTACAAACAAAGGAAAAGATTGTCGTAGGCCTAATACAGAGAGACAATAATCATAAAACAACCTGCTAACCTCACGCGCATGTCTCTGGACTGTGGGAGGAAGCCTGACTACCTGGAGAAACGGGGAACATGCAGTGTGCACTCAGAAAGGCCCCAGCCAGGCGGCAGATTTGAACCAGGGACCCCGTTATTGTGAGGCAACAGTGCTAACGACTGCACCCCTCGCAAGAAGGTTAAAAAAAATTGACCACATTATAATTTTTCAGGATTTAAATATATCAGAGAGTGTAACATATCATGACCAAAATACAATATTTTATTTTCATATTTTCAAAAGACCAAAAAATAGTTCAATTGATTAACACCAATGCGACCACAGAGTCTCCAACACCGCTACTCGAAGTGATCCTACAAACAAATATTCGTGCTATAATTAAGTCTGAGTTTGGTTTTTATTCCTGTTTCATTGGGAAATACGAAGAACCGGTGTCTTTATGTAAGCTGAGTCTCACATAAAGACACTGATTCAGTGTCTTTAGAGTCGGGGATGGTACCTATAGACGAGCTTCCTGTCTTTGCACACCGGATATCATAACCAAGAGCTTCTTTTGGAGAATCTCGTTATGAATAATCGAAAAGAGGTGGGTGAGTGAGAGTAGGAACTGTAGACAGTATGCATGCATTTGTGTGTGTGTGCGTGTGTGTGTGTGTGTGTGTGTCATGTGGGTGCATATGATAATGGTGAAAATGATATCATCCGGCAACATCTTGCGGTTGGTTTGTGTTTGCATGTTGGAATGAAAAAGTCAAAGCCAGACACGGAGGTGCAATTTCACTGCTGATTTCACACATGACAAGCACACACTTTCTGCTGCGTTAATATTCAGCGTCACAGCACTCCACTCCTTTCAGGTTTCTAAGATACACAAATTCACAATCCACCCGATGACACACTGGTGGCTCCCCCTTCCACACTACCAAAGTGATAATCAAGCATCAAGAATATATTACTGAGCAACTTGGCCCAAAAACAAAAACAAAAAAAACAACCATACAATACACAAAATGACCACAGAGAGTCAAAATGGTCACACAAAGGAACACACAAAATCTGATACATAGAAGAGACAGCATAAAACAAACATGCAAAAAAAACTAAAAAAAAAAAGAAAATCAAGAAAACATTTAAAAAATGACATTTAATCAAATACAGACAAAACTAACAACAAAAATGTGAAATATTAGCACAAAATGGCCAAAGAGACAAACAAAACCAACACACGCAGCAACAAAAGAAACACAAAATAACACAAAGTCAGAAAAAAATGACAAAAAAAGATGAAAAATAACCCACACATGAGACAAAAATGAGAAAAAATAATGGAATATTGTTACAAAAAGAAACGCAATGACTAAAGAGAGACAAGAAAGACAACATGCTCACCATCATAACAACACAAAACAGACATGCAAAATAACCAGGAAGAGATGGGAAAAGATTAAATGTTACTGTAAACAACACAAAACGACCAACAAGTAGATTTGTTTTATTTTTATTTTATTTTGATGTTTTATTTTTACTTTGAATTTGATTCAATTTTATTTATACACCGCCAAATCTCAACAACAGTCGCCTCAAGGCGCTTTATATTGTAAGGTAGACCCTACAATAATACATACAGAGAAAAACCCAAAAATCCAACCCAACGGGTTGAAAATCATTCATTTTGCAGAGTGGGTTTACTCGCTTCACATTAGTTTTTATTATAGATAATAGGGCTGTTCGATATAACGATATATATCGGATGACGATATAAAAACGTCTATCGTTTCATTTTACACTATCGTTTGTTTCGTGGTGTCGCAAAATAAACTGTTTATGGCAATATTTTTTCATCGTTTTGATGGTCACTGTAGTGGCCATATTAATTTCTTTAAGTTCTCTCTTTCTCTTATATTTAATATAACCACACTACAGACGGACAAGCACTTGTTTTTATGTGTTGTCATTAGCAACAACACAGTAAAACCACGGCGTGTCCGCTTGTTTATTTTCCACATAAACCTTTCACAATAAAGCTCAAGATCCTGTTGAGACTTTTCAAAATAAACTGAATCACGTGAAAGATGCAGAGTGTTTACGGATGAGAAGCAAAAAAGAGCCGTCAGGTGCTAAAAAAAATAAACCTTAGACTCAAACGTTAGAACAGGCTTTTCCCCGCAGCACGCCGTGTAATAAATACTCACAAAGAAAACGGCGGCTGTTACAACTTACGTCTAAAAATGTATCGTTTCATGCATCAGTTAAAACACTCGACTCCAGGTCCATGACGCCCAGCTGGAAACACTTCACGCAAGTCGTGCTGCCCGAGATTCACAGAATTTACAGAAAATGTTGCATTTTTGTGATTTATATCGTTATCGACGATAGATGTCTTAATATCGGGATATGAGATTTTGGTCATATCGCACAGCCCTAATAGAAAATGTTTAGTTTTAGTTGTAATTTTTATTACATTCAGCCTTAGTTTTAGTCTTCCTGCATATGAAGGACATGTCGGAGGCAAAGCTCAAAAAGAAATTAGTGCAGGTATGACAATAGGTAATAAAAAAGCAGAACTGATTGTGTTGGTTCACAGTCTTGTAGGCATCCAAAGTCTGATTAAACATCATCCTGCGTTTCCATTTTATTCTAGTTAGTTTTCCAAGTTTTTTTTTTTTTTTGTCAAATGTCTTTTTTTTTTTACTTCAGTTTTAGTTTTGTTTTAGTTAGCTATAATAACCTTGTCACAAAGTCGGAAAAACAACCAAATATAGATAAGATTAACTAGATACATACACAGCAACAAAAAACCCAAAATCACGACGACCTAAGGTCACCACAGAGATATCTAATATAACAAGAGAAAAGTAACCGCAAAAGCCATGAGACACAAAATGACTGCAAAGTGACAAAAACCGAGCACCAAAAAAAGATCCCAAACCGCAAATGCACCCACACAAAAAACCTAAATGACTACAAAACAAATACGAATAGAAAGAAAGTTCTGTTTGGGACAGGGTGGCAACTGTTCAGCAGATTTGGTGTCAAAGGCGATTAGCTGTAATGAAAAGGTGGTTCTAAAAATCTGACATCCACCTGAAATCCACCGATGGGCTTTGCATAAAAATCATCGGAGCCAATTTACTAAAGACTACAAAGAATTAGGATTCTCTATACAGTTTCTAAATCTTCTGCCAAATGTGGCTATCTTTTTAATAAGCTCTACTTGAAACATCTTTGGGATCTCCCACAACAACCACACACAAAAACTATTTAGGTACTTTAGCAGTAGCTCATTGCACCGACCCCAGGGCCAAGCCACTAATTTTTGCCTCCTGTAAATTTAGTCAGCGTGGCAAGCTACCCAAACTCTTACTGATATGAGTTCATTTTAGATGATTTTAGTTACATTTCAATAGGCCTAAGCTACTGGGGGCTTCCCATGAGACACTGAGTGGCTCTTCTTGACTCACATTTTTTCACTCTTTGAGTTTTTATCCGTCACTCTGCATTAAATTAGAAGTAATTATTAATCTAAAGTCTTCCTCCCCTCACCCTTCAATTGGTCACGGCAGATGGCTTACCCTGCTGTTAAAAGGGAGTTTTTCCTTGCCAAAGTCACCAAATGCTTGCTCGGGGTTGTCTGATTGCTGGGGTTTTCTGTCTATTACTGTGGGGGCTTCACCTTACAATCTAAAGTGATTTGGTGTTATACAAACTGAATTGAATTGAACTGATTAGCATTTAAGCTCTGTAATTTGTTTTAAAGAGATGATGGAGTGCTAAAGCATAAGCTAATGCGAGCAACCTTAGCAAAAAAAACAAGATTATGTGTCAATTAATTTTAAGCTGGGCATACACTGTGCAATTTTTGGCACATTTTGAGCCGATTTTTCAGTCGTGCGACCGTTTGGGGGATTCACCTTAATTGTGTGTTGTGCATTGTGTAGTATACGTGGGGTAACGAGAAGCGATTAACACCTCACAACCATCTCCCGATTATCAATCGTTTGGTCATAAGAAAATCAAACCTGTTTGAAATCCTGTCGGCCGTCGTGAGGGTGTCACCGCAGCCTCTCACACTGCGCACGCGCAAACAGAAATGAAAGTGGAAAGATGGAGTAGCATGGCAGTGCGGCGTGTGATCTGGACACAAGTGATGGAGGCACAACTTGTAGAACTTTGGCAAGCTCATCTGAGCCTTTTCGATGTGGCCTCACAAAATGATCACGACCGCACCAACCGTGAAAATAGTTGGATCTACATTGCTGCTCAATCACAGCTGCCTGATCAATGTTTTTCATTAAAATAAAACGTTACGAATTTAAAATAAATTCTCATACAATTATTATCATGTCTTTAGTCCCGTCTTCCTTCTCTCACCCAAACCGGTCACAGCAGATGGCCCCGCCCCTCCCTGAGCCTGGTTCTGCCGATGGTTTCTTCCTGTTAAAAGGGAGTTTTTCCTTCCCACTGTTGCCAAAGTGTTTCCTCATAGTATGTATTATTGGAAGGTCCACCTTAGAATATAAAGTGCCTTGAAATGCGCTGTATGAATACAACTGAAGAGAATTATCACGTAAAATTGACTCTGAGAACAAAATATTTCAGCATGTGAATCTGTGGGGATTTACCTACTTTTGCAGCTAGTGGCCATTAGAGGAACTGCGACTTTTGGTGTTTCCACTTTTGCCTCGCAGGTTTCTACTTTTATGTTTTGTTAAGTTTTTTATGATACTGACTAAACAATGTGATCATTCATAATGTGCAGTTTATCAAAAACACAGAAGATGGCTTCAATCGAGACAAATCCTCACTGCTTCTTTAAAACCGTGTTGCTCCTGGTGCTCCGACAAAACAAACAGCAATCGGGACAGTACAAGGGAAACCAGACAAGTGTTTAAGAAAAACACAGCCAAATGAAAACAGAACTCGCTGGACATTTGAGGCATGTGAAGATAAAAAGCCCACACTTGGCCGTTGTGTCTCAAACAAAGAAAGTCAGGTGAGAAAGTGAAATGGGAACAGCAAGACAAAGAAGGAGAAGTGTAAAAAGATGCTTTGTGGAGTGGCTTGAACTGAGTTGCATCACCTTTCAGTTCTGAAAGAGAAAGTAGAGAGCTGCCAAGTTTTTTTTCTTTCTCTGCTTGTTTTCTTTTTTTAAACTGAGGTAATTTCAGAAACAAATGCTGTGTTAACACCATATGTCATAAGGAAAAAAAGAGAAAGTCTTCCAAAACCCCAGAAGATACTTCATGTATGACATATAGAAATGGATTACTTAAACGTCTGTTTCACTTTATAGTCCAGGTGTTTTGTTTGTAGCGTATCTACTTTCAAATTTCTACACACTCAAATGACTTGTGAAAATTCCTTTTGAACTTTCATCACATATGACGTTTTGTATGTGCCTCTCATCATGGTTATACTTCAGTTGCTGAACTTTCGCTCGTGCTGTAAAGATAAAGAAGTAAAATAACACTTCAGCGCGCCACCTATATTTAGCATTTATGGATTTATAGCACACTGTAAAAGAGTTCCAGCCAGGTGTAAATATTGTAGGATGATGTAATAGAAAATGAATGGATAATGTGCTAAAAATATATCACATTTCTTCATAGGAAACATTGCTGTTGTGGACAATGAGTTCTCTGCATGGCAACATTTTTGCTGCAAGGTGCTCAAAATGCCAATTAAACCTTTTTAATTGGCATTTTTAAGTAGTAATTATGGAGCATCATGGGTCAGCTGGGTGAGAATGTTTACGTCCTGTCACACAAGAACAAGCCTCTTATCGTGTCCTCTACACAGTCGTGGCTTTTGTGCATGTTTTTTGGTACAGCAAGAATAACATGCAACTTCTGTGGCAGAAAAATGACTCCAAAAGAGGATGTCCGCAAAACTGTAGTTTTTCTAATGGCCACTAGAGACTCCCAGGTAGTTTAGTAAGCAAGCGGTTTAGTTTAAACTCGGAACTTAGCACACCGCCCTCTGGGCAAATAATGGCCACTTATGGCTTGAAAAAAACCTACATGGCAAAAACGAGACCTTGTGGTAGTTGCGGCCATCTTTTATATACAGTCTATGGGTAAAAAGAATACAACGTTCATGAATACAACAACATGAATGTACTTTTTTTGAGTGAAAGGCTCCCTGTTTCTCAAAAGAGCTTTGAGCAGAATAATACTTCTGTGAAATACACGGTAAAGGCAAGCCAGACTTCTCTGAGTAACAAAAACACTCTACATGCCAGGGAAAAATCTGTAGATTTGATTTGGAGATAAGCTATTATGTCAGTGTACTGTGAAGAATTTACTAATAATTTATACGAGTCTCGGTGGGGTGGGGGTTGTTTATTTATAATGTCCCTTTTCTGATTTTATTTAAAACATCTGGTCTGACCTCAAAATGTTGGTGAGCTGTATGAGTTAACCTCAGACACAGTGTGGTGCAACTCTGTGTCTGTCTCGCATCGTGTGTGTGCCTGAATATCTGTGTATATAATTTTTTTAGAAAACCAAAAGTCGCCATCAACCACTTTCCCATCCTGAAACCATAACTCCTGCGGTGACACTCCACTAAAAGTTCTGTGACTTTTCCTTCCCTCTCACTCTCCTTTCTCCATGACCCCGGTTGCGCTGCTGCCACCGCTGTTGCTGCTGCGCTGTCTCCACTTACACGGTGACATCACTGGAGTTTCCCCTGCAGCTGCATAAATACTACAGACTCTCCGGCAGAAGTTCACTCTTAACACAAACAGCACACTCAAAGAGAGAAGTGTCAGCACAGAAGACACAGACAACTGTTCGGTTTCTGGATTTCTTTAAAGATCAGACGGCAGAGGCTTTGTGCACAGCATGGTTGCATACACAACCACACCAGTTGATGTCGAGGCCGGTCCTGAGGCGAAGACTGTAGTTTTAGTTGAGAAGAAATCACCTGCAGAGTGGATATGGAAGGTGTGCGCCGTCCTCGTCGTCGTGGCTCTTTGTTTAGCAGGTGTCCTGCTGTTTGCCTGGTACTGGAATACAAGGCCAGAAAGGATGGTAAGGAGCATCTCATCTTTTCGAGTATGATGAAAAGTCTTTCAAAACCTTCTGTGTGTGTGTCTATATATGTATCTAATGATTCTTTTTTCCTCCATGCAGACACAATTAGGACAGCCAGAAGCACTAAAGGCAAAGAACACTGGCGACAAAACAGGTGATTATACACATGGGTGCTTATGAGAGGTTTTGAGAGCTACATTTGAGTCTTTGTGGATTATTTGAGACAAGCTCACATTTTTCTTCCTTCCTTCAGAGCCCCACTCCACGCTAAAACGGATCAGCAGCAAAGCCAAGGCAGCCATCCATCTAGAAGGTGAGTCACCGCTTACCTTGATTTGGCCCTCAGCAAACAATAGGCTCATAATCTAAGCCTTCAAAGGAGCTTTTCTGAGTTTTTCTTCTCCCTCTGTGGTATTGGTAGCTCTCTTCTTTTTGGAAACCAAGAGCACTATAAGGAAGTCCCATAAGTCATTCATTGGCTTCAGTCAATACTTCATTCTGCTCTCCAAATAACAAACCTGTCAGTAATTCACACTCCGGTATTTCAAGGCTGTAACATTTCTGATCTTTACTTGCAGGCAGCGACTCAAAAGGTCAGCTGGAGTGGAGGAATGGTCAAGGCCAGGCGTTCGCTCAGGGCGGCTTCAAGTTGGAGGCCAACAAAATCATCATCCCACACACCGGCCTGTACTTCGTCTACAGCCAGGCATCCTTCAGGGTGATCTGCGGGAATAGCGACGACAATGAAGATGAGGAAAAAAGCCTCACAATTCTCAGCCACAGGATCTCGCGCTACTCAGAGTCTATGGGAAGCCCCTCCACTCTGATGAGCGCCCTGAGGTCGGCATGCCAAGACACCATTCAGGATAGCTTCTCAGACCACGGCTGGTACAACGCCATTTACCTGGGCGCTGTGTTTCAGCTGAACGAAGGAGACACGCTGTGGACAGAAACCAACCAGCTATCAGAGCTGGAGACTGACGAAGGAAGGACCTTCTTTGGCGTGTTTGCACTTTGAAATGACTCTCTGCTTTGAGCAGAAAACCTGCATGGAGCTTAAAAACTACGTGAACATATAGTTTTTTATTTCATCCACATGGTGATGTTTAAATATTGAAATCTCAATGGAGATGAAATTCCTAGCTGAAAACGCTAGGCTGATTTTTTAAAACTATATAAACTGTAACAGTTTGCAACATTGTTTCTACTTTAGGCACTTTTGACATATTATTTATACTGACCTGAGATTGTATTAGGCTAGATTTCCTCTGCTGTATCAGATGATGACAAGGCTCTTTGGCTCAAGAGTTCAGATACAGAGGTGCTGTCATAGCTTGTATGTATTTATTTGTATTTATTTGTATTTAAATCACTGGGACCGGGGCTTTAAAGGTATTTATATAAGTTGTGAAAAGAATAAAAATGCAGAAAACTACAGAGAATGGTCTCCTCTAATAGTTAGAAGTCTGTCCAGCCGGCGCTGCAGCCCACACACCCACACACTCACACTCACTCACACACACCCACACTGTAGTTGGCAAAAGCTGCTATGAAATTCCTCCACAGCCAGCAAATACTTCCTTTGTTAGATCACACAAGTGGAGGGGAATTTCCTGCTTTTTTTCTGCCTTTTGCCGAGTGCTGTGTCAGGTGGAGGCCCACAGAAGCCTCAGCTCAGAGTGGGTTTTCCCCAATGGCAGCCACCCACCCCCACACACACTCTAAAGCCTCTCTCATTCTCGACACCAACCCTTTCCCTGTGCATTACCACATACCTCGCTTTCAGTCAGCTGAAAAAAGACGGAACGGGAAGCTGTGCGAGGTGAGGGATCATGGGACTGTAGCACAGCTGGGTTTGTCAGACTGTCATCATCTATAAACACACATCATACAAATAACGGACGCACTTGGGAGCAATTTGTCTACTTTTGTTTCATATGCAAGGCAAACATCCACTCATTGTCTCAGTAATGAGGTTCCCACTGGGCTTTACAGTTGGTCATCGTGTCAAATTTTGCTTCTAGCTTTTGTTTAATGAGCTTTTCTTCTGGGTTTATTTGGTCTTTTGAGTCCTGCAGAGCTGACCTAGAGACAAATATCAAGTTTCACTTGGACATATATGAATTGGTCAAAACAGCCCGAGCAAATCAGAAAAACAACAAATAACTGGTGACATCTAGTGGATAGTGCAAACATGAGCAAACATGTGCTGTGCCTTTGGAATATGCACAGAAAATAAGCTATAAAATATGTCCACTTATTTTAAAATGTAACAATTAAAACACGAGAAATACCCAGTGAAAAAACAAATATTTTATTTATGGTACCCATATATCTGCATACACATACTCTGAAATATATTAACATTTAAGATCTTAGATATAGTGAATACAAATATCCCCAAATCCATGTATATTCTTATATATGTGCAAGATAATAGAACATTTCTGAAGTAATTTCTGCATTCATATACTACACTATCAAGTGATCAAGGTACTGCACAGTTAATAAATATGGCCTATTTCATTCATTTAAGTTGACTTTGACGGACCTCCCCCAAACCCTGAGCTAAACCGAGTAACAGCGACACAGAGCGGAATCGTTTGTTCGGTTTAAAGTGCACACTGTGATTTACAGATATTTAAAAATATTTGACAAAGTGTTGTGTTACCTGCTAACAGCGTCATTCAGGCGTCATTGCTTTATAAAATCTGGAAATAGCTCATGAATGAAATAGTACATCCGCATTAACTGCCGAATAAATACACTATGTCACATTACTTTAAGTCCTTCATGGATGCTTTCACGACTTAGCCGAAGGCAAAAAATGAAGAAAATAAATTAGCTTCATTCCCAATCGTCTGTGGGAAAAAGGAAAAAATTCATGTATGTATACATACGACACAAAAAACTAAGTTTACAAGTATGACGGGTAACAGATTTACAGGTATAAAAAAATTGTGCTTTCTCTGCATATCTACAGTAATAGCCATCACAGAAGCCCTCAAAGTCTCACTGCTGTCGAAACATGAAGTGGTTTAGATTTTCAAAAGGCAGAAAGTACAGACTATGCTTCTAGTAAGTATGTTGGAATTTGAATGGCTCCAGTTTTGTAGACTGTATATGAATGTGGATGACGGGTAACTGTACCCCCGTGAAATTAGGCAGCCAGAATAGACAGCTGGGCACTGGTCATCATGGTAAGTGATGGCGATTACTCATATCAAATATCTTCAGGACTCCACAGATAAAAATCAAACTTGACTTAAATTTGTCTGATATCCCATTCAACGCAGTCTCCTTGTGCACATCTGGAACACTTCCATTCTCTGTCCAAGGACCATTCAACCTCATATATGCACTTCCATGTATCAGAACAGTAATGCTTCACCACTTATTTTGGGGCTGACGATGGATTTCCAAGGAGCTAAATCTGGCTGAGTGACAAATTTACAATGTTTAACCCTTGAAATGCCAAGAAAAATAACTGACCCTCAGGAGGATGTCACGGTCTTTAATCCTTTATGTGCTTAAACGATTACAGAACGAAAAATTTACTGCGTTTAATCTTTTAAACATCCTGGTTGCACTCCTGACCTCCTGAACTGCCTTCTGGCTTGCACACTGAGCGTATTTCCACTGACAACTGGTGTTTGGCCCCAGTGCTGAAGCTAAGGGCCCCAAATGGTGATTTGAAAGTAGGGTCAGCAGCAGTGCTGGATAAGATCCAGAGGTGCACAAGAGGATGACCTCGAAGGACTGTAGATGACGATATCTGCAAGATACGCAGGCTTGATGTGACTTGACTTGATGTCTCCTACTGTACTGTACTGCTAAAAAAACACAAACTTCAAAAAATACATTGTAAAATATGATTTCAAACCCCAAAGCTATCAAAACTGTCCTCATTCATCAGTAACTTTGATCATTGTCTTCTTCAACATGGGTCTAATAAGGAACTAGCTTATTAAAATGCAGTTTTGTACTTGAACACACAGTCCTGACAACAGACATCCATGCATGCTTAGCTCCCTGGCCGTTTTAAATTATGGCTGTTTAATAATGCACATTTTCGCTTCTGAGCTTCTCGGCTGCTTTTAGAGGAAACACTAGAGGGGGAAAAAAAAGTCAAAACTGTACATTGCTTTGTCCCTTTGCAAATTTCAGTTTTCACAACTCTCCTGAAAGCTTAACAGAGAATAGAACAACAACTCTATGACAAAACAATCAAATATTACAGACCAATATAAATCACTACCGCATGTCTGTCTAGTTAATGAACTCGAGAGACAAAATGTGGAGACGATATAGCAAAGACACAAACACATCCTTTGAAGATCCTCGACACTGCGTCTCCACAACGAAACCAGATAACGAATGAGGGAGCGGAATGATTAAGAGACTATTGTTCACTTGATCTTTGAAAAAGACGTCGTGTGCTGCTAGTCTTAGATGTGCTTGTCGCCACGTCGAGCCGCCGCGTGTGCCGTGTTTCTGGGTTGAACACAGTGAGATCAAAACTTAGAGGATGGGTGTTACCTGTGTGACTCTCCCCGAGTATAAAGCACTCCTGTGTACTCGTTTCAGCTTCCACGCCGTGTTTTAAAACAGTGTCACTACTCCGCTGTGCTCGTTGCCCAAACAAGTGAAACTCACAGTGTCTCGTGCTGTTCTGTGTCCCTTGTGTGCGCCTCCCCCACCCAAGCCCTCCCGTGTTTCACCTATTTATACAGCAGCGGGATCTGGCTGTTGTGACAGTGGTTGCGGCTCATCTTGCTGTCTGCTGGGTAGAGGTTGGAGGAGTTGGAGAAGGAAGGTGGGAGGGAATGATTGTCCGTGGTTGGGTTGGGATAGCCGGGCGGAGGGAGCAGGGACTTGGGATCTGGCTGAGAAGAAGGAGGCGGGGCATTGTGGTTCTGATTCTGGCCCGTGGAGGGTCGGCGGCGGTTACGTAGAGCCTGTCGTTCAGCCAGCTGATTGCGGAGCGCCGAAACCCTCTCTTCTTTCTGAAAACACAACCAGAGTCTGCAGTTACAAACTGAAGCATTCCTACGATGATCTAGAGCAGATATTTGTCATGTGATCGGCACACAGCCCCGGGGGGGCTGAAGCATCAGCCCGTGACTGACACTCTGTATAACTGCAGCACAAGCATGTCACAGATTTTTATATCAACTCTCAGAAGAAGAAAAACACAAACAAATTACAACACTTTTCTGGTGGCCAACCATGAAGTTAAAACTGCCTGGGTTCCTTTGACAAAAACTGTGGGATTTTTCCATGTGGGCTTTGGTTTACTACAGAAAATAAGCTGTGTGTGAATCGTTTTGCTTAGTGGGATAATTGATGTTAGTTTGTTGAAGTGTATATGCGATCAGTAGACCTTGCACCAGGTCACATAACTTGACATTTATGATGATGCAGAATTTCCCAGATAACTTCTGTATTCTTATTTAGTTGATTATTAATGAACACTTTCTCTGAGATGCACAAAGGTTTCAAAATTCACAAGCGGGGTATTTACTAAAGTATTTATGATGTAGAACAAAATGTGAAAATAAAATAAGAAAATAAAACTTTTTGACTTTGAGACAAGAAAACTGGAGGCATAAACATAAATGTTCTGTTGTATGACCTGCTGCACCTGATAGTGAAAGCAATGAAGAATGTTAGTCGGCTAATGCTGATCCATTTGTTTCAGGATCATTGTAGTCGCTGTTCTGTGGCAGAAAGCATTAAAGAAAACACATCATTTTTACACTGTCAGTTTAAATTAGCCAACATTAAATTAGCCAGGGTTGGTGTGATTATGTGATTTCGCCACAGGGACAGGAGAAGTGTTTTTCCATACTGTGCAAGACTAGAGAATCTGATTTAAAATCTATCTGGTGTTCAGAAAAGTAACTATGAGGGGATGTCCAATGAAAACTCTGCGCTGGCTGTTTGTCTTTGTCAGAGGGTTATTGTAGTGTCAGTGGCTGTAATTTTATACTGTTAACTAATAATTATGTGAAAATGTAAGTTGGGCAATGATGCAGAGAAATTCAAAAGTAATGTAACAAGAAGAGTAACAAATTACTTTCTTCAGGAAGTAAATTAGTAATTTATTCATATTACTTTTTGATAAACCCCTCGCATCCTGAGTGTCAGGATTATAAACAACCCCTTTCTTTCTGCCGACGTCTCACTTTGTGCTCCTGAAACTTTTTCCAATTACAAAGTTCATAAAAAAAATCACATTTCTGGGTTCCTCATTCTGTTGGCGGTGGATTCCACCACGCAGCAGCTTTTAGTCATTTTCCATTTTTTGCTTGCAGATGGATCTGACAAGGAGTCACCTTCACACAACACAAAGTCAGAGAGAGCCATTAATTTTTTTTTCCCTCCGGTGTGGACGGGACTTCATTGCACTCTGTCGCTATAGGTTAATAAGTAAATTTTAAAAATAATGATTAAACTGATTAAAAATAAATCACAGTGAAAAAGCAACTCTGATATCTGAGTAACTGCTTCAGAAATGTTCCTAGTGAAATACATTTGTGGTTTCAGCTTCTCAGCTTTATGTGAATGAAATATCTTTGGGAGAATTTGGGTAACAAAACAAGATATCAGAAGATGTTATTACAGGTTCGGGGTTATTATGACTCTTAAGTAAACAAACCAGCATGTGTGGATGAATATGCATGTTGATTAGCTCACCCAGCAAGTGTCCCTGGATGGCGATCCCCGAAGAACATAGCAAATTAGCCTCCTGGTCATTCCAAGATTTAAAATTTGACTTTTTATGCTCTTTATATGTTTTATTTATTTATTTATTTAGTTATGTTTTATTATTAGTGCTGTTAGTAAAATGTCACACTCAGGCACTTTTTTTAAACAATTGTTGCTGCTTTAATGTAGAAATTTCCCCTTGCAGGTTGAAAAAGCACATTTAACCTTAAACACAAGTGTTTTATATAATTCATATTATATAATTCATAGAAACCTGCAGGGAACTTGTGATACTTCCTCTAAAATATTCTCTGAAACTTCCCTAAATATCTACAAGGAGATGGCAGAAAGCCACATAACACAACCCAGTGAGCCACCGCAGATCTAATAATGTTAAATATAGAAAGCTGGAATAAACTGTCACTACATTAGTCAGCAGATTAACCAATAATGAAATTTAATTGTTACTTATAAAGAAAGGTGAGCCAGAAATAACATAAAAACAAAACGGTTATTTTGCTGTTATTAACAGTGATGACGGCAAAACAAACACAATAACTGAAACTCCCGTCTCCATTGGCAGGATTTTCCCAGCATACAGGAATGTTTGATTACCCCAAAAAAGGTTGTGGGAAACAGCAGAAAAATCACCACAGCAACAATAAAATTATTATAATGTTTAACTTGTTATTTGTTCTTTTTCATTCACATCTTTGTTTCTGAAATTGTCAGAACTACCAGGAAAATGCACAGATTCCTAAAAAGGTATTTCAAATAAGCTAACACATCCTCACTGGGACAGTAAATGGTTCACTCTGTGCAACATGATCACATTTAGAGAACGCTCAAAGACCAAGCTGTCCAAGAAAAAGTAAAAACATATCTTTAAATTAAACAACAACAATAATAATTTTATCACCATAATTAAAGTTTTTGAAACTGAAATAAAAATAACAATAAAGAATTAAATCAAACACAAATTTAATAAGTGATGAGGTGCAGGTTTTTGATTACTTTTAAAACATAAAGCAACAGACAACCTTTCACTAAAAGTTACATAATATTGTTATTACTGTAGTTTTAAGGTTTCAGGTTACTTTATTTGTTCCCATTAGGGTTTAAAATCACAGCCATTAAAAAAACGAAAGAAACTTCAGTCTTTGCTGGATGTCCTCACTCGCTCTGTGGCAGCTGTGTTTTCTAATAACTGAGTTTTAGACTGAGAGATCAGATGAGCCACAGTCTGTGTCTCTGGGAACGCAACACTCACCTCCTCAGTCAATGCAGCCGGAGCTTCACAGTTTTTCCCCTTTAACTTGAACCATTATCAAAACTCTGCCTTTTTTGGCCTCTGACACTGTTTTTCTTTTTCTTTATTTTTCAGTTTCTCTGGCTGAAAATCCTCAGATTTTTTTTGCTTTAGCCGTCAGGCTTCTCTAAGAAAACAGCTTCCCTCTTTGCTGTTCAACCCCGAGGTAAACGTGTTTCCATACAAAGAGAATCGCGGCAGGACAAAGAGCGTTTTAATGATGGACATAGCTTCCAGGTCTGAAAAGTGAACCCAACAAAAAGTGCCAAGTTTTCCAATTAGAGAGAGCATCTAGCCTTTAAGGGTCTTAGGCACTAGTTTTATACTCAATAACATGCTAAGTTACCTTAGTCATTAATATAATTAAAAACAAAGATTAGCCGAGGTAAGCTCATTGGCTAATGAGCTGTCAGCCAATGAGTGTGCAGACTGCGATGGTGAAAATGCTTCATAGCAGGATTTCATTTACTAACGTTAGAGTGAAATGGCACCATCACAATGTTTATATCCATCATTTCTATTGTCTATGATTAGTGAGCGAGCATGCGTTTATTGATTTATAATAATTCCGACACACTAACACACAAATACACTTAAAAGGAATTTTCCACATGCATCTAATTCCCGTGCAGGTTAAGAGCATTTCTATGCACATATTAGGCAATGAGGTCATCACCTTTGCACTGCATGGGAACCAGCTTAACATCTTGCAGCATATCTATGTTCACACATGCAGCACTCTCAGTACTCAGCATGCCACATAAACATACATAATAAATGAATTACATAAGATATCTGTACAATGATTTTTTACGAGTGTGTAGTATATCTATCGCCTTCTCGGGTGAACTCCAGGTTAAACTGGAATATGTATCGTATGATGTGCACATTTAATAATAATAATATGTGCATCTATTTAATGCGTCCTCACCTCCTGGATGATCTTTTGCAGCTCCCTGTTCTCCCTCTCCAGCTGCCTGGACTTTTCCTCGTCGTTGTTGTTGGTGGACGAGCCGGTCTTCAGGGTGTCCTGCTGCTCTGACTGCCACTCGCCGCGGGTGATGAGACGCCGCATCTGGACCGTCGCAGAGACAGGAATTCAATAAAGAAGAAAATCAGGACTGAGACCGGCTACCCTGCGCCCAATGAATAATGCATCTATTCAGAGCCCCTAATAAAACATCTTTAATATTTGCAGCCCTCTCAGCCAAATCACTCACATTTCTCTAAAGGCTTAAAAATATTATTCATCACTAAAGACTTTTATTTTACTTTAGTGACAAGTTCGGCACTCGCTGCTGCGCCGTCTCTGCACAGCAGTGAGCTCCCACAAATATCCTGATAATCAAAGGGTGGAGACGATATTGTGATTTCCTGTTAATGAAATTTGAATTTCTGTAAGCGGCACTCTTCCTTCTGTCTGCAGCATGTGCACCGCGCGGCTCTTCTTCTGTTCATAACAACCCAAAAAATCCACGGCGCTGCCAGACGTGTAAAATGTCTCACTTTGTTTGTTGCGGAAGATTTTTTTTCCCTACTCCAAATGTTTACGGCAGCTACAAATGTAAAAGCTCCCAGCGAGAAATTTCGCAGATTATTACCTTAATGGTGAAACGGTAAGACAGATATGATTTGAGCCGGTCCGATGTTGCGTTACACTCAAACATCAAAGCGTGTTTATGCAGTTGGGAAACAAAAAAGCTGTCAGAGTGAATAATGTGACGTTCGCGGTTGTCGTGCGCTACAGGCTGCAGCTCGTTCCTAAAGATGCTGAAATTGAAATGTTTGACCTTCAGTTTCACTTCACTATGAATGTCAGCGGATCTTAAAAGGTGTCAATCATGAGCAGGAGCACCTTGGGTACAAAGAGCACCACCAGTGTGATGTAGGCAGAGAAGACGATAGCTAGAGAGGCAAAGGCAAAGGAGGCGTCCTGCTGTGAAGACAGGATCATAGTCACCGGAGCTGTGATCAGGCACAACACCTGCAGGAAGACAGAGAGAGAGAAAGAAGTAAGAACAAAGGGGAGAGCGAGATTAAATGTAAAAAGAAAGAAGGGAGGTAGGGTTGGAGGACAGGAGGTGGAGAATAAAGCAGAGTTGGAGAGCGACAGGATGAGAGGGGAGGAAAATCACATCCGTAAAAGCATCAGGCATCTGTTTATCATTCCGGGGAGGGCTCCCATGTGAAAACAGCATTAAAAAGTCATGACTGAAGTGGCAACAGCGTGCTGACAATCTCCACATTGTCATCTCATCAGGGCCTGGAGCTCACAACTTAGCAAAGAGGAAGGAGGTCCCTTCGCAGACGCCATTAACTATTGACATCGTCATAAAACTGAAATGTGAATATTATAAGATAAAATAGCAACATTAGACGTGACTCACATTGTGGAGCCATGGGACGAAATGGGCACGCAAAGCTGCATTTAATGACATCATAAACAACCATAAATGATGGATGGATGATAAATCTTCTCCTCGATAAATGAGGCGAGATCTGTCCATTTATTAATTATATATCCACAGAGTATAAGATGATAAATGTGCAGCTGCTCATTAGGGAGCTTTCTTATTCATATATTAATGGGGATTCGGGCCAGCGCAGGAAATGTCAGTTAAAAACAGCAACCTAAAAAAATGTTTGCCTTCTCTTGATCAAAACAGAAAAAAAAAACTCTGCTGGCAGTTAAAGCAACAGAAACGACTTTTTTTTTTCTCCTGCAGACATTTTACATCAATTCCAAAGTTAGTCTGTGTCAAGAGTGTCAGGAAATGGCAGCAAGAATTTGTCTAAAGTGGCTACGGTGAACATAATGGCTGCTATTCCAGTGTGAAGTGCATCCTAGGTGCCTGCGTTTAAGATGATTCACTTGCTATTAACAGCCGCTGAAAAATGTTTATGACTGACGGCTGCTTTTACTGCCATTCTTTAGTGCCCAAATGGGTGCATTTTTAAACCTATTGCTGCCATGGGACGGGATAACTCCATACTGTGCATGTGGTCTCAGAGATACACTTTGCATTACCCGCACTGTGCAACACGCAGTACATGCCCAGCACTAAAGCTGAACTGCAGCACTCTGATAAGGTTGGCTTGCATCTGAGTGCTGCGCAGTAACAGTCTGTTTTGTATTCTTTTGATTTCATTTAACATTTACTTCACCGTGAAATGTCTTTGAGTTTGCACTTTGCAAACAAGACTTGAAATAAGAGTATCATAGCAGCGCAGGTACGACGAGGCAGCACCTGGAGCTGGCAGCAGAATGATTTGGATAGAAATGCAATAGGGGCTCTGAATTTAAGAGAAAAACATACATACACACACACACACACACACACACATATATATATACATATATATATATAAATCCCACATCAAGATGAATATTAACTTCCTTGTTGGATCTAAATTGACGCTAAAATTTGGATTAAAGATTTACTCTCAACTGTAGGTGCACACAAAGCATTGTAGTCATGTACGGGCAACTAATAGAGGTATAATATGGACCAATCATGCTCATTTTCAGTGCTGTATTCTTGTTCCAGGACCATTCATAATAATCCTTATTTATCTTATGTCATCCCTCGGTTCTTCCTCTGTCTGGAACAAGCCAATTTACCTCCCCTGCCTCCCTGTAAGTCAGCGGCCCCTTCTCACTTGTTTTTTTGCAGAAGCTAGCGTAATATAATCGTGATCTTGTGTATGCTGTCACTGCTTTGAATAATATTAGCTTTCACGCCACAGTACAAGCACATCCTGCATGCTAAAGAATGATGCCTGCAGTTTACTTAAGGGATGTACGTATCGCTGATCACAATAGTTTTCTGGAAGTTATGCCGAGTTCCTTTAAATTACTTGTGACATTAACTTTTATAAACGACCAGAACCTGTAATGTATTGCCTCTCGAGAGCTGGCCAAGCTACCTGGCTGAACGAGCAGGAAAGTAACTTCTGGAAGGCAAAAAAAATCTCAGCTCCAAAGTAATCATGGACCACTGGCATTGATTAACTCCCCGCTGATATACTGCGGGCATTTTGTGCTACGGAGTAATAAAAACCATACTTATTGCCACTTTGTTATTCCACATCCTACAAAAGCAAGACAGCTGTAAAAATTTAAACCGCTGCACCCAGAAATGGGCTTAGGCATGATGGAGCTGTTTCTTTACGGACTCACAGCAACGTTGTAAATAGCCATCCCCACGGCCCGATGGTCATTGATTTTTTCTGTGGAGACAGACTTGGTCTCGTATGCCAGAAAAATGCCCAGCAGCAGCAGCAGACCCTTGTAGCCGTAAACCACACCTAAAGGAAAAGAGAGAAAGAGAGAGAAGAGTGAGGCGATGGAGGTGAGTACAGATGAGCAGCCGCATTATGCAACGCAGGCAGTTGTTTAAAGTGCAAATATTTATATAATATATAAAATATTAATATTAAATATGATGCTGATTTCCATTTTTATGTTAAGACTCAGCAGCTTTTCCCGAATCACACACACACCCAAAAATTATTTATATTCATACTGCCTGCTATGCAGCTCTTCAGCTGAAGAGCTGTAACAAGCAGTTTTAGCTCCTCCCTAAAAGCCCAATTGCTACTCATTGGCTAGCTTCTGGAAGCCAGCAGAGGAGCAGCAGTTAGAGATAAATAGCTTTTTTTCCCCTTGACTGGTGAGTGAACAATACTAACCCTGACTGCAAAAAAACAGAATACAATAATTGGAATTAGAAAAGGTATTATCATTACAGAGAACATAATGCAGGCTTTAGTTGTTAATCAGGGTGTGATGGTGTTGCTATACAGCTTAAAATACTGTAAATGCACTAAAAGGAAAACTATAATGGAAAAGGTCTGCTGATAACACCAAAGGTGAATGTAGCCATCACCAAATGACTCTTTAGTGTCTCCCTGCACTCTGGGATATGTGCATGCTGGAGTGCATTAAATAAATGCAATACTATGAGGGACAGTTAGGGCCAACAGTAGGACTGCTGAGATGTCATGGGGGCTATAAGTTTGGTCATTAGCTTCTGAGAGTCAATCTTCATTTCGGTTCGAGTGTAAGATTCTCCTGGTGAACATAATCTCACGCATGTTTGTTCGGACATGCAGTCAATAAATAAAGGACTACATGACTGAAGAAACCTAAACAGATTAACACATTCATATTATGAACAAAATCACTGACTATCTGCAAACATGTGAAACATGACAGCTTGGGACCATCGGCGTAACTTTGTGCTGAACATTGGGGGGGTCAAGATCTCTGTCTAAATAAATAAATAAATCTGGTAAAATTCCCAGATGATTAAACATGCAGCTATTTTGCTGGTAATACCTGAAATGAGTAAAGAACATCAACAGCCTATTTATGAAAGATAATTCATAATTTTATTGGGGGTATATTGGTTGGGTCTGATTATTGGGGGTGTCATAACCCCCCTAACCCCCCTGGGAATTGCGCCCCTGCTTGGGACACTTCCCTTCTCCATAAATGAAATACTTTGGAATAATAGCCGTCTACCTGAAAGTGTCACGCACACACTGTCAGGACAGTCTGATGCTGAATTATAGTTATAGCCCTGTAAAGTGTCACATATACACTGTGTTCCCTCTAAATTCGGAGATATTGGAAGCAAAACTCCTCATTTCCAAAAGACCAATTTCACATCAAAATGCCCTGAAATTGTGTAAGCGACACAGCGAGATAGTCTGTTATCAAGTGAAACTGGTGGAAAAATGGAAGTTTCTCTGTGTCATTTGCTGCTTTTCAGACTCAGATGGTGTTTGGAAATGGATTCTTTATTATTAGGCGATTCTTAAGTTTGCAGTTTGCAGCTGCCGTTCTTCTTATTTATTTTTATTTTGTGTTGTTTACCTATTTATGTCTTTTATTTATTCATTTATTGAAAGTCTGAAATGAATCACTTTTTACAGGCCGTTACCATAAAACCAACAAGTTTTGTCCCTTTGCCAGTGCCGTAGGTACAAACGTAAAGAATAACACATCCCCTTTACCCGGTAGTAACTACGGAGAAAATAATGAAAGCTATTGACATATGAACCAAATGAAAACTAATGAATAAAATGTTTAAAACAAAATCATTTGGAGTTTTCATGATTAATGCGATACAAATTTGTTCACCTAACATTAACACACGTGTATAAAGATAAAACATGCTCAAACCTTAGTCGTGTTTTTTTAGGCCAAGAAAACTGTCAGTAAAGAGTTTTGGCTTTTGAAGCCACAAAGACTATTTTGTATATATTTCTCAAAGTGGATGCTAAGGAGATGCTGAAATGTGACAGGTAGAGAAAACAAAGAGAAAAAAAAAGAGCACATGCCGGGAAAACAAAAAAAAAACCTCCAGTGGAACGTCTCCAGGATGCTGAGGTGGGAGGAGAAACTGGGGGGTTGTTGATGGGTTGATTCGGATCAGCAGCAACATAAGAGACAGAAGGCCTTGAGGCTGTTGTAATTTTTGTCCTTGGATTGCTATTATGTCATTAAATTTTAATATTGTTTCAGGCGAGAGAGTAGCCACTTAAATCCTGAATATTTGGCCAGTTTATCCAAATAATGTCTGAAATCTGGTCCGTCTATTTTGGAGACAAAGATCCACCCGCCGGGTAAGATCGATCAGTGTCCATCATAGTCCCTGAGCTTGGCACACCCTTTAGGTCTTTACTGCTGACGTGATAAGTTGTAGTTGTGGATTTGGTTTCCCTGAATGTTTTTGCTTTTGCTTGTATGCCATTAGATACCACTGCAGGATACAGTCATAGTGACATGACTGCTTCCATTAATTTTAAAGTGAGCTCTCCATGAATTGTATATGTTATAGCAAATTTACTAGTAACAGGAAGCATTACATATCCTGTAAAAACAGCTGCGTAATGCCTCTGGAGGCAAATCTGCGACCCTGATATCTCAGATTTAGCTTTTGCAAGCAAGGTTGTGTTGCATTGTGGGAGCTACAAGAGCCGTTTTTGGCGATATCGAGACCTTTTCTACCACAGAAAGATCTTTCTTTTTTAGCTATGCAAGCTAGCTTGAGGTACAAGGGTAGCCTCTTCTTGGTCAATCACATTTTGAATGACTGAATAATTCTACTCCAATTTGGATGAATTTAATGGAATTTGGTATAATCATGAAGGCTGGGCGAATAAACTGAATGTCTTTGGTTTTCCTGCCTTCTGGTCTGTAGACCTGTGTGACTGAGACCTAAAAACATGAAACAAAAAAGTCCCAGACAAGCCTTAAACTTCATACTGCTGTATGAAAGCCATGGGATCATGCCAACCATCAACTCATGTTTTCTTATGAGGACTTTAAACGATTAGTTGGGCTTTCTCACCTGGTAAAATTGTATCATGACGCAGTACGGTTTATGGTGGAAAGTGTCACTAGTACTCTGTGTGTTAAAATGTGACAACAGTGTGAGAGTGAGACAGCTTTGGACTCTCTGGGGATGTCAACATATGAAGAGACTTGCAGAAGTCAATCAATCACCAGCTACACAACGATAAAGGCCTTTAGTCCCCCGGTCTTATTTTAGTTTGTGTCTCAAATACATTTTATGTATGTTTAATGCAAAATAACTGAGATATTTATGGATGTTTTACAAATTTTGGGCTCATGCTGACTTAACACCAAGTGCTGGTGATAAATTCAATGTGGCCTTTGAGGGGTAAAAACACTGCACAGGTGTAAAGTCAAAAATGTTGATACAATAGATACTGAAGAGAAAAATATGCTGGATACAAAGAAATCCAGTCAGAGTCAGAGAGAAAAGAGAATCGGTGACTGAGTAAAATTCAACACATATTCAGACTGTCCATTGTTTCTTTATACCGCCTGATATTAAAGCACCATCTTTTCTTCCCAGAGAAGGGAAATGCTATGGGGCAATGGCCCAGTTTGTGACCCACATTATTTGAATTTCAGCACCATTATACTTTCATAAGAGCTGCCACACTAAGAAAGATAGCAGCGAGACAGACAGAGAGAGGGACTGCGTGGGCCGACAAAAAGCAAAGAGGGAGTAAAGCAGGAGAGAAAAGAGGACTCAAATGTAAGGGGCGGCGGGGGCTGAGGGATACAAGGGCTGTGATATGAGACCTGTTAAATTCTGAGTGAGCGGCAGTGACGTGTGTGCGCATATGTCCGCATGTGACAAAGATACTCAAAACCAGAGGAGGGCGAAGCAGAATAGGGAGACAGATTGTTAAGAGAGGACAGATACCGAGCCACGTGTTCATCTTCTTTGAGCTGCAGTGCTCCAGCAGGGGCTGAATCAGGACATCCAAATCTTCTTTAGGGGCCTCCTTAGTGAACTTCTACTCACACGGCAGACAATGGAAAAGGAAAGAGGGATGGAAGGATGAGAGTGAGAAAGGGAAAGGGAGCGAGAAGACAGAGAGGGGGAGATAATAAGAAACTATGAAACAGTAGCATGGGCAAAATTGCACAGTAAGTATAAGCCTCGGCGACCGATCCCCTCGGGTAAATAGGTCCTTCCCGACAGGCAGATATAGATCACTGAATTATCAGACATCCAATAAATATGAAATATGAGCATTTTAAAAGTCCATCAAATGTAAGATTTGACTGTAATTACATCCACTGTGGTGCAGGTTTGTAAATCGCTTGCTCCCGACTGAGGACGAAAGTGCTTAATGAGTATGTTTGCGTGCATTTGAGTATCCTGGTGTTCTCGTCTTAATCCGATTTGGACTGTATTCAGGACATAAAATTTAAATGGAAGACTGTCCGAAGACACAATAATAACATCTGTGTCTCGATTCCTGAACACTGACATTCATTTTCTACTAAATGAGGCTAAAGAGATAAACTCAGTTTGCTTTTGCTGTGTGGGTCACCACCCTGTCTCAGCACAAACACAATTCCTAATCTGCAAGACACGGACTGCATATGAAAGATGAATTTAGAGATCATGATCGCTGATTTGTGAACTCTGCATTTGAATTCCTCAAAGTTGGTGCTTTCCCCTTTGCCATGTTTATCAGAGCAGCCAGGAGTGACCATGCTAGATGCTATTAAAATAAAAAAAAATATTCAAATGGCGCCAACACTAAAACATGTCTGTGACTCTATTATTAGCTGAGTTGAAGACTACCGGCTAGTAGCATCTCCTATCACTCAAAATGTACATCATATGTCCGCATGTCTTAGTGATCTTTAATAATAAGAATCTACAGGGCTCATTTTGCGTGCTGCTTGGAGCTAGTCTCAAGCGACACTTTGAGGGACTGCTTTCTCATTTTTGGCATCACTGTCTTGGCTTTGCTTTTTGGCTACAGAAGCTGCTGCTTGGTGCAACACCCACAAACAATGACAATGAGAAAGAGAGGCAAAATGTGGAGGGAAGGACGCTGCAACCTTGCACTAATGACTTCATTTGCAACCAGAGTTTGCACAGCTGTAACCGTGGGTGGAGACAAGGTATCAAGGACAAGGTATTATTATGCATGTAGGTGCAGAAGACAAACAGCTAGAAGCTAATAACCTTTGTCTAGAAAACAGTTAGCATCAAGCTAGCTCTTTGACAATGAAGGACATACCAGAAGCCGGTTGGGCTACTGTGCTGACTTTTGGGCATCTCCAATGCAAAATGATGGTAACTATTTCAGTTATATTTTGGCTTTACTTTTGTACTTTGGGATGAGAGCTGGTGAGCTGTCCATTTGTATATACAGTCTATGGCAACACTACAAAAACCCATTGTAACTCGTGTCAAAGGTTCCCTGTGGTGAGGACACAAATGAGGACTAACATGAGAATTTAGGGCTGTGCGCAGGTTTTAGAAAGAACGTTCTGTCTCTGTTTGTCTGGATACGAGCTATTCCTGCTGCTCCGGCTTGTCTTGGTCACTTCCGTTTTTTCCTACACAGACAAAATCATCTCTTACTCAGTTTCAACATCCCTGCTCTCATCCACTCCAATCTCCTACCTTCATCTGTCGCTCTGCTCTGTGATGTTTCATCTCATTGGAGTCTAACCAAAATAACTTTAATTTGCATGCTCACGTTTCCGCAATAAATTTTGGTCTTATCTTCCAAATGATCTCTTCCTCTTGAAATGCAGATCATTTCGTGGAGTAGAAACTGTGAAGTGGTAAAAAGAAGCGGAGGAGAGCACTTGCAATTTTCCCATCATTGGAGTGGTTTCAAATCAGAATTTTCATGTTAGCAGTGATTTACCTGCGTGCGTTTTCGTTTTATGAAAGGGGTGACTCACAGTGACAAACACACACTGCAGTTTCTCTGTTTTACAGCGTATGTTGCCCCAGTGTTTTTACTCGCCGCAGCTCTCAAAGCATTGTTTTCAGCTGCAGCAGGCAGCCGTTTTTAGCAAGAAAGCTGCAAAAGCCCACTGTGCACAGTTAGTAACTAGCTAGTGAATATAGTAGCTCATTTAGCAGCCAAAGAGCCAGATATTTCTCTCAGGGGTTAGTAGAGAATAAAAAGAGACCTAAAAGAAATTCAATTGGTTACCAGAAAGCTTGTTATGCCACTATTTGTTTGGAAATAAGGTAAAACTTGAATATAGATTTTTTTTAAAAATGCCAGTTATTGGACTTTCATTTTAATAGATTTCAAATCAAAGCAAACAGCCAAACTGTCCTCATCTAATATCTCTTCAAGCTGGTGTGGACAAGCAAGTATCACATCATCCATTATCAATGTCTTCTGAGCTCAAAGTGAGTTCAGCAATGTTTCATTTCCCACTGTGACATGTCAAAATGGCTCATTATGATATTAAAAAACACAAAACATGGAAGCATCAACTGAATTTGGACACTAAGGGGATAAAAAGCAGCAAAAGAATATGTAGCCTTCTCTTTAGGCTGCGGGTTTTCCAGCGTTCCCTCTCTATGTTGAACTTTAACTTTGGTCAGCTACATATTTTAAGGAATATCCCTCAGTTTTTAGTTGCTAACTTCAACACAGACTGACTGACTGCTGTGTAGTGCTCAGCAGGTAACACAGAGCACCTTAATGGGAGGTTTTTCTTCTCTGGAAATGATTGTCTGTGTTATTATTGAAAAGAATTTAAAAGAGGTTTAAAAAGTAGATTAAAAAGATTAAAAAATAAAGATGGGTATTCGGTTACCCGCAGTCTTACAAATGACCAGCAGGGGGAGCCTCCCGTGGTTTCGATAAGAAGTCAGCTTGTGCAGAAATTTGTGGAAAAACGACCTTTCTGCCATGTTGGTTACATTTACGTTTGTTTATACATTAATAAAAACTTTGCTGCTGAGCTTATGGTCACGCACAGGTTTCAAGTTTTGTTTCATAAAAAATTGTAAATTCATTTAGAGTAAAATAAATACAAACTTTGGTTGCTTTAGAGGAAGCTGCTATGTGAGAGTGCAGTGTTTCTAAGTCAGAGTCATAACGCTCGTGTCAAGGATTCAAAATAACTACTGTATGATGTTACAGGCACCACATCTATTTCTCTATATACTCTGTAGTGAAAAGAAATACTCCATATCCCTTCACTACAGGAAAAAAAAGATTTTTTTTCTAAACTGTAAGAGCTGAAAATGAGCAAGCCTGAAGATTCAAACAGATAAAACCATTTTTTTAAATATACTAATGGTGTGTTTAAAGTACCATTACAATTTAATGGAAGCCGTTGGTATGAAGAAACAAAGCATGATGGGTTACCCAATCACAAGCGCACAGTTATGATTCTTACAACACTTGAACAGCAGCTTAGCATCAATCGCACCGGCCTGCGTGGCCATTTTCTAAATTTATTGTTCATAATGTGAGCGTAGTACAAGACCACAGCAACGGCAGCAATACTTTACTTTGTAGTAAGTGTATGCAAAACAGCAAAACGGCATGCTGCTCATCATTTAGAGTATGAAGAATTAAATGGGTCCAAGTTTTTAGTCCTTTTTGAGTAAAGGTGGTTAAAACATACGATCCTACAGAGAGGCAGGGATAAACTTGCTCACAATAGAGATGCCGCAGGGTAACCTGTGCTTTTAACAAACTTCAAGCACAGATCAACATATAACGGCTACATCTGGCTGCTCCCTTATTCAGCAGGTAGCTGAGCCTGTTTGATGCCCTCCCTGGTGTAACTCCCAAAGGATTTGCATCTCCTCCTGGGATAAATATATAAAAGTCCTAAATATCAGTGTTCCAGTGCTACTGCTCATCTGCGCTTAAACATGATATTTATCCCTGGTTCAAACTGTGCTCTTTGAGTCAAGATGAATCCAAATGAAAGAACAATTCTTCAGTCGCGACCGAGCGTCTCATTACTGCGTTTCTGACTGATGGCTGTGGCTGCACGGTCTGTGCAAACGGGCGGTGACACACAAATGATCTCATCTGTCTCTAGTACTCTACCTCCTTAGTAATGTGCAGAGGATCCACAATCTGCCAGATCATGAGTGACAGGAAGTCGATAGCCAGCAGCACCCCAACCGTTGCGTAGAGTTTCCACGGCTCCAAGTGTTGCTGTGTGAGTCGGAGACAGAGA
The DNA here is from genome assembly GCF_036321145.2 of Pelmatolapia mariae. NCBI lineage: Eukaryota > Metazoa > Chordata > Actinopteri > Cichliformes > Cichlidae > Pelmatolapia > Pelmatolapia mariae. The sequence continues at coordinate 72,056,512 of NC_086236.1, forward strand.
CACACAAACAGAAACACAAGAGTCATCACTATCCAAGGGCATCACGAGCTGGTCCGCAAACAAAGACAAACTACCAGGACAAATAATGCGACAGGCGTCCTTGTGATTTCTGGATGACTGGGCACGAATTGTCTCTCCGAATGTGTGTCTTGACAGAGTGTGTGTTTTCAGAAGCAGCAGGAGTTTGTGTGCGGCTACAGAGCCCGTATTTGCACCTGAAATCATCGTTTATACAAACTGAGATGACACTGCTTTCGTGTGGAAGCGAGCGCTATCAATTCTATTATTCTTTACTTGAGCTATAATGGAAGCAATAAAGCCGTAACCGAAAAACAAGCAACAAAAATGAGCTTTCCCACTTTGCTCCCTCCTCTCTTTCCACTCTCCAGGTTTTTTTTTAACTTTAGCCATGCTGGCTTACACGCAGCACCTCCAACATTGTAACAGCCATTCAAGCGTGGAACAACCAAAACTGAAGAATAAAATAAAGAAGAAAACACATTACACAGTCCTGGGCCGCCTCTTCACTTGAGTTGCATGAAAAATGACTTGAAAAGCGCCCATTCTCCCCTCCATTTGTGAAAGTTTCTTTAAATACTCTCACTGAGCTCTCTGGCAAATTGCCCTTCTGTGGACAGGAAGAGAGCTGAAAGTCAACCTGATTCGTTGTGCTTTGGCTCAAATAATAAAGCCCCGAAGGCTGGATTTCTGCATCAAACTTTAATACTCATCCATATTCATAAATATTCCATAAATGGCTTAATCTCTTATTCTTCTGATTAGGTCTTAGAAATTCCCACAACACATCACAGACTGGCAATATCTTACTGGCTGCAGGATACACTATCTTTAAAGAGGGTGAAAACTAACACACACACAGAACTAAATACAAACTCTGCTTCAGCATGCAAACAAATGTGATGACGAGGGAATCGGGAGTTCAGACTCTTTCTTCTCCATGTGTGCTTTACGTGTACAGTATCTGTATCAGTGTGTGTCAAACCCTTATCCTTGCTCTCTGCTAGTGGATGATGCAACGCTCGCCCCTCAGAAGCTTATGTTACTACGAAGGCTGCAAAGTTTTTTTTAAAGAACTTTTTTATCAGCCGGCGCCACACACGCTGCGTGGTCTATGCCCGCCATCCCATCCTTTCTCTGCTCTCCGGAGACGGCCGAGAGGCTAATCCCCACCGCCCTCGATTCCTCTCCGCCTCCCCTCCTGCTCACCTTCTTCTTCTCCTTCTTCTCGTCCTTCTTGGTGAAGAGGGTGTGGACCCACCAGATCTTGGTGAACATGCTGCCGTACGCCAGGCTAAAGCCGAGGCCGAGGAGCCACAGGCGGAACTGCAGGAGAGGAGAGAGGAGCAAAAGTGGAGTAGAGAAGGATTAGGCTTGAGGAGAGGATTTTCATTTTAAAATACCTTTATTCAAGGATACGGCAAAGTTTGGACATGTTTACTCATTCACAGGTTTTTCATTACTTTTAGATTTTATACACTTTAAGAAAAGCTATTAAGCAGCACATTTGGATTATATCACAAGTTAAAAAGAAAAAAACTTCAAAGAGATTCTTTGAAGCAGCCAATTTTTAGTGTAATCTTTGCACTCTTCAGTCTCTTAACTAGCTTAATGAACGTTTCCAAACAGAAGTTTTCATACATCGACCACTTATTGACTGCTCTTCCTTCACTCTGCGCTTCAGTTCATCCCAAAACATCTCAGCTGGGTTTAGGTCGGTAATGGTGGAGGTCATGGGATCTGATGCCGCTTGACATTTTTGAGATAATCACCTCAGAATTATAATCAAACTAGTCCTTTTTCACATAGTACTTAAAGGAAATAGTCCCACTTACTTTGAGAGCGTTACTTTATTTATATTTGTCTATTTTAGTTATTCACGCTGACACAACCGAGTATCACGCAGATTTTGTACTCGGGAAAGCTTAAGGACTAATAAGGCTAATGTCAGATCCAGATGCACCAGGCCTTTTAGGTTTCCATAATGTATGAACAGCTCAAACAGCCCTCACTGAGCCTACAGTTGCTGTTTTTGTTCATTCTTCTGCTTTCAGAGTAATGATGCTTCCATCCAGCTCAAACCAGAGAGGTCAGTGTGCCTCTGCAGGGTGCTGTGGTAGCCACGCTGGATAAGAGTTGCCTTTAATTGTGAATGAATCTCCAGCAGTGTTGAGAGGAAAGCCCCCTACACCATCACTGCTCCTCCTGCATGCTTCACAGAGCTATTTATGCAGATATCGGCTCAGTTTTACTGCGTCCCTCAAACACAAAATACTTTTCTACAATATTTCAGAACCGTTATATTGAAAGATGATCGTTTCCACTTGCCACTGTTAAAATTCGGGGATTTGAACTTCCATTGTGGGACAGCTTCACTACTCCATGTGCATTGACGGAATAACCTATAGCCATGGTATCTCTAGCATAGCATAGAGCAGCTTAAACACTATGGCCAGTATTAAACTTACCAACTAAAAAGCACCTCGAGGAGACTACTGTTGAGATCTTTTGCTTATATAAATAAAACTGGATTGAATTAAAGCACTAAATAAAATGATGACAAATTTTCTGTATTTGCATCTTTCATACATGGAGATCGGTGCATTTGTGCTGCATGGGGACGTTTGAGTTAAGTGATGTTTGTTAATTCCAACACGGCCATTATTAAATAACAACAAAACAAACAAAATTTTTATCTTAATGGAAAGAAAATCCCATTAAGGTGGTATATGGCTCTGTGTTTTCATTCTTTAAAATCCAACACATCCACAATAGGAGGAGAGGGATGAGTTAGCAAGAGGAGAGTAGCAGAGAGGGTGAGATGAACAAAAGAAAAAAGGAGAATGAGAGAATGGGGGTAGACAGACACACTGATAGATATATAAGGGGAGAGTAAAGTATGGGGCGCAAAAAAGATAGATGACAAGGTGAGATGCAGAGAGCGGGCAATAGTAGGGGAGAGATAATATGAATCCCAAGAGATGGCGAGATTGCAGGAACAGAAAAAAGGAGAAGAAGGTCAGAGGCAGAGTGCAAGAGAGAGGCAGAACAAAGCATGAGAGGGAATAACTGGACAGGGACAAAGAGCAGAGAAGCGACAGAAATGGAAATCTCCCCCTGCTACACAAAGGCTTGACATGGGTGACAGAGACATACTCCCACTCCTCATTAGCGCTGGGATCCCATCGTCTGTGCCATCCCGACACCCAGAAAGTCACGGCCGCAACAACGAATGCCAAAATCATTTCAAACGCTTAATGAATTTTGACAGTGTTTAAACTTTGGTCGTCTTTCATGCGCTAAATAAGCACGATCAAAACCCTGAGCTGACTGCTGTCTGGTTTGCAGGTGTGTGCGTGCCACAGGCAACGAATATCACAGCTGTCCGTGCGTCATGACACCTAAATGTGGGCTTGCTTAAAGTAGACACACGATTTCACAGAAGGGTAGAGCTTTACTAAACCTGACAGCTGTATCTGAAAAGTGCAAAAACATAAGCAAATCTGTTAAACAAATGCATATAAACAATCCTGATTTGAGAGCTCATGCAGCTGGACCAGTCACTTCCAATTCATGCTTCCAGAAACTATGTAAAACTTTCCAAAGATAGTGTCCTGGAAGATCTGGGACTGAAACTATATCTATGTAATGCACTTCACTGTGTGTACGCGGCAACATGACAGCTTTAATTAAATGCTGAAACAAGAGGGGGAAAAAGCTATTTAAACAAAAATATCACATACACACCCAAAGAGCACTTTATTAGTCCACTTGCACTGTATAACAAAAACTGTCTTCTGGATAAAAAGTGTTTGTTTTTTTTTCCTTGATCCTCAAAGACAGAGAAAATACCTGCAGGCCATTTAATTAGTTACACCTTGCTGGTAACAGGTTGGTTTTAATTCTTCATGGCATTGATTCAACAAGCGAGCCTGAAATATTCCTCTGAGGTTTTGGACCAAACTGACATGACAGCATCACACAGTTAAAGCAGATTTGTTGGCTGCACATCCATGATGTGAATCTCCTGTTCCACCACATCACAAAGGTGCTCTATTGCATTGACTGGATCGATCTGGTGACTGCTTCCCCAGTAAGAAAATATTAGCACACCTTTACACCACCAACAGCCTGAACTGTTGATACAACACCGAATGGATCCATGCTTTCATGTTGTTTTTACCAAATTCTGAAACTACCTTCTCAGACCAAGCGACGGTTTTCCACTATGAAGCTTGTACGCAAGATTAATGCAGATCTGTAATCACTCATCTGCTGCTAGTCTATTATTTAAATCACTTCCACTTTCCCACGCTGTCAAACTCGGTGCTGACATCATTGCTCTAGCCCAATCATCTTCTTGCTACCTTGTTCTCAGCCTCTGCTGTGCGTGCTTTAAATCTCAGCGCTCTTCTGTCATCTTCCCTCTCCTACTCCCTCAGGAGACTCAGAAAAGCAGGACTCTCCACACTTCACCTCACAACTTTCTACAGAGGCACCATTGAAAACATCCTGACACAAGGTTTTACAGCTTGGTTTGGCAGCTGCAAGTCCTACGAGAAGCGTTAACTTAATAGGATTGTTAAGACTGCCAGGAGGATTGTTGGTGCCCCTCTCTCATCACTGGAGGAGATCTACAAACAGCGCTGCATACGCAGAGCTATCTCCATCATCAGAGACCCCCACCACCCCTCCCATGCCCGGTTCTCCCTCCTGCCATCTGGCAAGGGGTACGGGAGCATCAGCTGCAGAACCACCAGGATGCTGGAAGGGTTCTTTGCACAAGCCATGAGGCTGATAAATGGACTGTCCCCTGTTCTATTCGATGTGTTGTGCATTCAGAGATGCTCTTCCACGTAACTTGATTGTAGCGATTTGAGTCTACGTTGCCTTCCTATCAGCTCCAAGGAGTCTGGCCATTCTCCTCTGACCTCTGGCATCATCAAGGCATTTTCACCCAGAGAACTGCTGCTCACTGAGTTTTCTCTTTTTCAGAACATTTTGTAAACCTTACAGATGTTATGTGGGAAAATCCCCGTAGATCAGCAGTTTGTGAAACACAGACCAGTCCATCTGGCACCAACAACCTTTCTGATGCTCAGTCTGAACTTCAGCAGGTCACCTTGGCTATGCACTGCTGCCACATGATTGGCTTATTAGATATTTGTCTTAATGAACAGTTAAACAGGTGTACCAAATAAAGTGGCCGTGTCCTGACCCTACTAACCTACTAACTAGTTTCACATTGTTATCAACATACAGAATTAAAATATTCTAAAACCAAACGCTCAAAAGTTTTTCATAAATTAAGCACACCAACTAATTTTTATGCTAGCAGGGTGATGTGATGTCATCAGGGTGTTCGATTAAACATAGCATCCCAGCTGAATTTTGTTTTTATTGATTGTTGATTGTTTTTTATTCTGTCCATACGTTTATCACCTGTTCCTCTATTGATGTCTCTGACTGAAGGAGGTGAGACTCGGTTCATTTTGTGAGGAAGATGAGTAATTTTTTTTCCTTTTTAACGAGAACACACAGGGCCTGAAGAAAAAAACACTTCATGTTGGTTTCACTTTTCACTCCCCCCTGAGTACATCCCCTGGAAAAGTATCACACATTAAAATAGAATTTCACTCACCAAAAATAGAGCACATTCTTGGAAGGTCTGTTATTAAAATTACACGCACGGCAACCCAAATTACTGGTCTGCTCTAAAAAGAAGCAACAATGCAAAACACCGTAAAACGTTTCAATTCTGCAACTCCAGTGAGCTGAGGAGAAGTGTAACAGCTTCTAGAGGAAACATCGATCCGTCTGTCAAAGCACACGTGAACTTTAAGCCTTAATAAAAGGAACATTAAAAATATATATCCCCTGCACCCCTCGCACATACAGTTATGAAGCTGTAAATTAACTATACAGTCCTAAGCTACTTTTGTGCACTTCTGATATAAAGTTGGGCATTTAAAGTCCATGAGGATTGTTTTACTTTTGGAGCCACTCGAGAACGTTTTTGGCCTCATTTTTCAGTCCAATATTTTGCCTTGTTGATGCTTATCAAGTTCTCAGCTATTGGTATCACATCACTAGAAAAATATATTTGTAGCTACAATAACACGATTACTCCTCTACACTTCTGGCTCTTACTTGCCCTTCCCTCCCTGTGTCTTTTTCTCTGTTACCTGGCAGACGACGGGGAACTGAGACTTCTGGACGTGGTGACCATCAATCCCCAGCGGGAACACAGCAGCGAGCGCCATCATGCAGCCCACCGCTGTCATGTTGTTCAGGTAGGGCTGTGAGTTCTGGATGTACCTGAAATTGTAACAGATTCACACATGAACACAAATAAAGAGAAAAAAAAACACAATAAGAAAAAACATGTTTCAGCTTAAAGGTAGATTCAATGAATTTGTAAGCAGGTGGTAATTGTTTTGTTGCAAGCTCCAAGAAAGCTCATCTTTTTTTTGTTTTGTTTTTAAATGTAGGTTGTTTTTTTTAATTAAAATGTTATCATCCTGATTTGCTTGTTTGGACGGTCTCCTGGCGTGTTCATCACACTGAGAAAAAAAAGGTCCAAATATAGAAACACTCTTCCTCCCCGGGCATCTCCTTTGATGTGTGATTGGCACTCATTAGTCTAATTAGTGCTGACAGAAGGCGACGTCCTATCTTCTGTGAGCAGTGCAGGAGGACAATTTCAGGTGAGGCACATTTTTTCACCGTAAAGCCACAAAAAAAAGGTTATTTGTTGTGTGCAGTGCATTAGATGGATAAAATACAGGAAAAATCATTAGTCTGCTTTGTAGAGGTTTTTATCACAAACACACAAACACAAAAGGTCAGCTTTTTTTTTTTTGCTGTATCTTCACAGGAAAGATTGCCAAAGAGAGAATGACTCACTTCCTAGGGATCACAGATACCTGTAAAAATCTAACAGTTGAGTACTGTCTGATTTATTTGAGGGGATTTAATTCAATAACCATAAAACCGTAAAACGGAGTTTAACGTTTGCCACAGTAGCAAACATTCCCCGTGGAGGTGCACTATTTACCTCTCTTTCATGAATTAAACACTTTTTATTGCCAGTGTGTGAACAGACTGTTCAGCTTAAAAACTCAGAGCTTCCCTCCACAGCATGGCTTTTGTCCCGTCTTCCTCCCCTCGCCCCCAACCGGTCACGGCAGACGGCTGCCCATCTCTGAGCCTGGTTCAGCTGGATGTTTCTTCCTGTTAAAAGGGAGTTTTTCCTTCCCACTGTTGCCAAGTGCTTGCTCAAAAGGGGTTGTTTGATTGATGGGGTTTTCTTTGTATTACTGTAGGGTCTTGTACCTTACAAGACAAAGTGCATTAACCTCCTAAGACCCAAACTCTTTCATGACATGCATTTTTAATTTCTCTTTGCTATTTCGGCTGATTGGGACCTGATGAATGTAAAAACAAAGAATTATCTTTTTATCTAATTTTGCACTCCAAGGGCCTGATATCCACATATGAGCACATTCGTTTTAAATTTTGATAGAACAGTGGCAGTATAATGTCCTCGTAAGTGGAAATCAGGCCCTTGTAGAGCAAAATTTAGTATTGTGGTCTAGACAACCCAAAATGTGATGTCCACATGTGTAGATGCCAGGTCCTAGGAGGTTAAGGCGACTGCTGTTGTGCTTTGGTGCTACATAATAATTTAACTGAATTAAAAAGGTTCTCTTCGTCACCTCCATAAGCCTGTGGACTAACTCATTCCTCACTGGGGTTTCTATACATGTAATTTGATTATCAGAATTCTTATGGAAGCAGTACATGTGTACTTTGTAGTGCATCTGAGGCTGGATTTACCTAATTTTAAGACCTGCTAAGGACCACATGACTTTTATTATGGCCTGGTATGAAAAACCTGGAGTATTTTCTTTTCACCAATTCTGCATTTGTTGGTTTCCCAGTTATACAACATACATGGCATCCAGTAGTCAATATAAAACAGTGGAGCCTAAAAGAGTAGGATAGTGTCATCGGTGCTAGCACACACACTGCATGTAAGCATAAGCTGCATACAAATGCAGGCAACACTGCTGAATACGACTAATAATAATAGTTTTCTGGAAGCTGCACAGTGTCTTTAAGCTCTTCGTGGTCTACATCCTGCTTTGAAAAATCAGATGAAAGTTTTGCCTCTGCACTGCTGCTGCAGCAGTCATATTTAAAAACGATAGTGAGTGTAAGAGAAGAGACAGGAGCTAAATGGACAATCAAGAAGAAAAAATAGGCACAGTGATTTCTCTCTGTTCAAGACAATGTGTTTATTTAAATTCCTCCAGGGACCTTCTCAGCATTATAATGTTCCCAAGAAGAGATTTAGTTTCAATTTAAGAGTTTTTAATATATTCTGGTCAGGCTACCGATCTCCTGCAGCAGAGTGTGCACGTTTGACTGTTTTATCCCATTGACCTGCCCTTGCACATCCCCGGGGGGCCGCACTGCTTATTTACTGCACAGCTCCACACTCATGTAGAGCGTATACAAACATACATTCACATGTACACTCTCTGACTCGCTAACGAATGCTAGAACATCTGAAGTAACCTTTCAGTCTGTTATATACCATTGACGTATGACGTGCTGCGGGGGTTATTCTCTGACATGAAGTGTTGCTTTCTCCTTTTATTATGCACAGTGTTGAACTGCTGCTTTGAATTATGATTGATTGAGGCCAGTGTTGGAAGAAAAACTGTCATTTTTTTCCCCTTCTGTGCTCGATTTTTATCTCTGCATGACTGCTCTCACACGATAACAGTATGTGATGTATGTGACACCAGGGAGCATAAATATATAGATCAGAAGCATTAGAGTGCTGCACAGCCTGCTGTCAGTCACCACAATTTGGTTTCTGTATCATGCGCTAATGCAAAATTACCCATTTAATGAGTCAGTATGACTTTGTTGTTTGCTTAAAAAAAAGCCTGTGCCAACCAGAAGTGGGACAGAACTAATGAAACAAATATCCAGGGTTTCAGGATGCAAATCCCTTACAAGAAATGTTAACCACTAATCAAATATAAGTATTTTTCCTCTTGCCTGTAGTGCTGTGTTTCCCAGTATTGGAGATCGTGTAGCGATGTCTGCCTTCCGATGAATGTAATGGAAATAAATTGTATTTGCCTTGTGGTGCTCAGAGCAAGAAAACATTGAAAATCAGTAGCTATTCAGTCTCTTTCCTGAAAGCAGAATCAGTTCGTTGGACGATGTTTGAAAGGTTCCAGAAAATACAGTAATGACTTTACTTCAGGTGAAAACTGTAAACTACCAAGTACATGACAACCTCACAACAGTAAGTTAGTGACACTGAAGTTATTGGAACATACACTATATATAAAAATGTGTGCAGCCACTGTGACACTCAGTCTGAGAATAAACTTTAATCTGACTGTATTTCAAAACCAAACATGACATGAGATGGATCTGACTGTGAGACCAAGGATGCAGGAAGCTCACTGGCTTACAGCGAGTGTAGCTCGGCTAATTCTCCTTCCTGACTCTAATAATTACCAAAATGTTATAAAATGTACTCCATGTTGATTTTTTATATCCTGAAAGTTGTGACTGAGCACATAAAGTCATCAGCCAAGTGTTTACTGAGGTCAAAGAGTCAATGAGCTGAGGGCTGTTCTCTCTCAGACATCGATTCTACTGGAAGCTTTTTTCAGCCAGCGTGGAATACATGAAAAAGAATGCAGGTTTAAGGCGCTTCAGCTTTAAGACCTATGTCCTTTAAACTATCTTACACTATCATTTTGTCCAAGCTCTGAATGCTTTGCACCTTTATTTGAAGCAACAGAAATAAAGCATGGCAAATACTACACCCATGTTTATAAGATGGCCTCTTTGGTTCTGTTTTTTTTTTCTCGTAACAAATATTGCTTGAAGCCAGTACAGGGTGTTTCAGGAATGAAGATGTTAACTCTACATGTAAGTGCCTCCACGGGATTCTCATGGCTGATCACATAAAGTCCATTTTGACTGCTCAGATTAAAGATGCACATCTAAATGGTCCGAAACAGAAAAGAAAAGAGTCCATGTGATCTGTGCTGTTCACACCACTCTGCATTTGGGAAGGCTGGACTAGTGTAATTCCTTATTATCCAGTGGTCCTAGAAGCTGAATTGAAAGAGAGATTATACGTCTCGTTTATTAGCTTCTCTTTATTGGCTCAATGTTAAATTGAATTCCTTCTCCTCGTGCTCAAAGTGCTGAATGATTAGCCAACATCATAACTTCATAGTACCATTTTATCCTAATAGAGCACTTTGCTCTCAGACTGCAGGCCTACTTGTGTTCTTAGAGTTCCTCAAATTAAAATAGGAGGCAGCGCCTTCAGTTTCCAGGTCCCTCTCCTGTGCAACCGGCTCCCAGTTTGGTGGATCAGGTGACCCTGAACCATCCTTTAGTCATGCCGCTAGATGAATGCGCTTCAGGGGGACTTCCCATGATGCGCTCACTCCCCAGGTGTTTATATGGCATTATTGCAGCTCATGTTTGTTGTTTGTGGTTTTTGTACGCTCTAAAATTCAGCTCAGTGAAAAAACCCAGATCTGAGTCACTTTTTCCTGCTCTATAAATGCAGCTGAAGAGCAAACATCTGTTTCTCCGTTTGAGGTGAACCAAATTAACTACAGGTGTGAAATCACCTGGAAGGTCAAACATTTGCTGAACTTTATTGTAGCTGCAGCTGAGACATCGAAAGGTCAGACGTGTCGGATTCAGTTCGTTGGATTTCTCGTCTGTGATTGCTTTTGACTCTTTTGTTGTTTTAAGGTGGATTGATTTTGTAGTTTTGTCTCCTAACAAGGCAGCTGGTGCAAAGCTGTTTTGTGAAAACATCTTACTGAATATATTTGATTTGATCTGACTCACACTGTTTTGGCTGCTGAAAGCAGCCCGTGGTGAAATTGTGTTTGAAATATAATCAAAGGTGGAGGAGGGCCTGATTGGCACACTCGAGTCAGCCAGAGATCCTCAGAAGAACAAACCTCTCCAGCTTTCCAAAGAAAAAAATAAATAAGTAAATCTCCTGATAAGCTTGTGGACTTGTGGGACTGTAAATCACTTTGACCCAGGTCAAACACAAAAATACTATGTTAAAGAGACCTCAGAGATATCCTCCACTGGCTCCACAGACATGTATTAAGCTCATAAATCCTAGTTCAAAAGGCAGTTTTTTTTAAAACTGAATTTATTTGCATTTGCTCTAAAGCCATGTTTAAGCTGTGACAATGAAACCAGCAGCAAGATCGCAAAAAAAGCCATGCCCAAACCACTAACTTTGCAAACTGGAGACACAGCATGCCATTCATTTACATTAACCTCAAAGGAGAAGAAGATCTCTGAGAATTATTTTGAGCTCTGTTTTAAATCCAAGAAAAACTCAAAGTCACGCTTGGAGTGCAAACACAGTGAGTGATGAGGTCTCCGTGAGCAGCAGGAGGTTGTTACAAGATCTGATTTCCACTGACTTCACAGATTTTTATCCAAACAGATGACTTTTGTGTAACAAAGCTGTCTCTTGAATCTTTGAGACATGACTCTGTCGGTCCTCATTAGTTTCGGCTGTTTGACCATTTCATCTGTAACTCCATCTTAAAAGGAAGATTTTCCTTGCGTGACTTAACCACAGCTAATTTCAAGATCCAAAGATTGTGGCATTAACAGTCTTTAAAATCTAAAAACAATTAAGTCAAGCAAGAAAACAAAATAATTACTACACTTGAAAAGCTGACACTATAACATTTTGGATTTATTTAAAAATCTGCACTAATTAAGTCTCAAAATTGTTGGAGCATAATTTTTCTGTTGAGTTTTAGAGTAAAAATACAATTATTTAAAAATGTCTGGTGTGCTCACAAAGGCACTCATTTATATTCAAACACACTTTCACTGACACACACTTGAATCCAAAGTAAACAAGTAAAAGGCTTGTGCAGGAGAAGCAGCTTATACAATGACCTCTCCAAAAAAACTCAAGGCAAGATAAACAGAACGACAGTGAATGCAAAATAATAACCGAAGACTACGAGAGGAGAATATTTCAGGCTATGGGGACGTCGAGTGTTCGAGGACTCACCGGACGTTCCCGTTATAGATGTTGAAGGTTAGACAGACGATGCCGAGCAGGATGCCGAGGCCGGCGAAGACGGACACGGCTGCAAACAGCTTTTGAGACAGGTACCTGTATTCGTCAATCACCACTGTCCGATCGGCCGGAGGCCCAGCACCTGAACAGAGAGAAAGAAGAGAAATAAGGGGAGGGAAAATGCTTCTACTGCTCGGATACTCCCAACATCCCATTAATGAGACAATAACTTTTAAAGACCTCCTTTACTCACAGCTTTAAATAATTACCCTTGGCAACTGGGTGAGGGCCGCACTGGGTTGTACTGTCATCCAGAGCACTTTAAGGATGATGATACGATGTTCTTTATATGTTAGATGTAACTCTTTAACAACAGTTCATAAATATGTAGCTTAATACTTCTTTTAATACTTTTCACAGGCGGTTACATCCCAAAAAGCATTGATGGGAAAAACTTTAACCTTATAAAGACAAAAAGGTAATTGCTTATTTATTGTATAACTTCTGTAAAGATTTGTAGTTTGGTGTATTTACATGCTTGACTTTAAAGTAAAAAACTCTTACCAACAACTGTTTTTACACGACTCATCTGGACTTATTAAATGTTAACTACAGGTGTGGCTGCTTTGGCTGACAGGTTGCCATCTGCTCGACCTTACTTCTGCCAGTCTCACTTCCTGAACTGGACCTCTCCATTTTTCTGGTGTGGGTTGCCTTTTTGTGCATTTTTATTTTAATTATCACCTGCTAACCGACTGTCGAACTTTGGATAGTAAACTCCTGGAGTTGGCCCTTAGCCCCGCTCTCACCTCCCTTAATTATACTACGAGACTTCTTAAAACGTCTTTAGTCCAGTTTGGTGAACCTGCCACTGCACTAATTAGCAGGTATCTGTGTGCCAAATCTGCTGGTAGCCAAAACACCAATGTTGAAATGTCAAAATATGGAGTTCAGACGTGCCCATTTTTATATACAGTCTATAGCAAACAGTAGTATTTAAGGCAGCAAGGCTGTGTTTGAACGGACTCACATTACTGAACTAAAGCTCAGGAATCACCAAGTGCATAATGTGTCGTTTGATGACAAACCGGGAGTAAAATAAGACTTAGCTTAAAGTGGGATCCATTCATGTCTGATTCTGGTGTTTTCAGGGGTTTTACTTACAATTAGGAAAGATAATGTATGTTATATATAAACTGAATGTACAGATACAGGAACGACACTCAAGTTTATTTAGGTATACTGAGTATGATTTGTTTTATAAATCAAAAATACTTCAGTTCAATTAGACTGGATTATTCTGCCATCGTTTTCTGTAACAGTCTCTAATAAATTAGTGAGCTGAAAGGAAACTATGTTTGAGTTTGATTATTTTTGCTGGTTCCAGCTTCTTAAATGTGACGATTAGACATGTTTAGATGAAAGAGCCTTCTCTCATAATTTTGTGTCATTTTAAAGATTAAACAATGAGTCCATTAATCATGAAAACAGTCATTTGTTTAATTGGCTGGGAAATAACCACTCATTGCTATTCCACTGCCCTTCCTGCTTTTATTCTTTGAACATGACCAGTCAGTACCGGTGATGATTGCACAGTTCATTTCAATTTCAGATGCCCGACCAACAGAGACTTATTGTTTTATGTGTGCATCGGAGCAAATATCCTGGTTAAAAGCAAATCCACGCTTCCTTATATTTGCAACGGAGGCCAAAACAATGGCAACCAAATCAGCGGTTCTACACATCCTCACTAAAAATGAATGTCTCAATACACGACTGCACAAACTGCTCGAGCAGCATTAAGAATCTAATAATTAAAGTACCATTTACTGTTGTTAAGTAGAAGCCATAACTCCTGATAACTTTTTATAATGACACTGAAGCTTCTCAGGCTGATTCGATGCATTTTTAAAGACAATTTCTATTGCCTTTTTTATCTTTATTAGATTCAGTAGTTACAGATAAGGGTGAAAGAGAGCAGGAGAATAACTGTGATTCAACATTCAGTGTTAAAAGATTTGTTCCTGTGTCTACAACTGCATTTAGGTACATGAGTGCTTAAACACAAAATTACATTCAATAATGCAGCAGTATCTAAACTGAAGTATCATCTCTGCCTTCATGCTCACTCGCTCTCACAAACTGCTCCTTTGTTCTCTCTCTCTCTCTCTCTCTCTCTCTCTCTCTCTCCTTCTCTTATTTAAAGGAGTCTAGAAGCAGGCGAAATGTTTAAACATGAATAACATGAATCCTGAGTGTCTGATGGGCTTTTAAATAAAGTCAGAAAGCCATACTTAAATTAGGATGAAGCAGTTTAAAGTGCTACTGGTGAAACTTTGTCCAAATACGATGTAGCACGTCAGCATTCTGAAAACCTGACAGCACTTCATTCTTCCACAGCAGCAGAGGTGCACAGATGTTGCAGAGACTGATGATTCTGGTCAATAACATCATCATCAGTTGGAATAGTGACAACAGGGGCAGCAACAGGTAAAAAAATACCATGATAAGACAGCTTAAAGCTTTTAATGATACTTTTCTTTTTTTAAAGCATACATTATAAATTATAACCTCTACACAAAGAGCTGCATGGCAGCACGATGTTTAGCACTGCTGAAGCAAGAAGGTTCCTGGTTTAAATCCATCGTCTGGCCGAGGCCTTTCTCTGTGGAGTTAGCATGTTCTCGCTGCCTGACTTCCTCCCACAGTCCGACGTCATGCAGTTGGTGGCGTGATGCTTTTAAATTCCCCAGAGGTATGAATGTGCATGATTTTATTAAATTACAGTGTCAGTGTGAGGTAACGAGATTGTGTGTTTATAATTTATACTTTGAAAACATTTTTTTCCTCCGACACACCTGTCATTTTTGAACTAGTTGAATAATATTTTGAGCTAAATGCATTTTTCTAGATCAGGCCATAAAAACAGATCATTTCATCTGGAAGAAAATCATGGTGGCCACAATCTCAATATCTGTCCATCACTGAAAAACCCTGAAAAAAAACCCAAAACATGCTGCGTTTTCTTGGTCCACGACAGTCTTGGAAAAAAGACTCTCAGCCTCAAGCATGTCTCTTGGTGCTGATAGAAAAGTTCTTTCATTGTTCAAGTAGTCATGACTTGACATGCCATGTAATCCTATGTGCTACTGGTGAAAGGAGACCTGTGTGAATTCATGCAACAATCTCTAGGGCTAAAGAAGTGAATCTAATGTGGAAGTGCCAAAAACTGCAGTTCCTCTAATGGCCATTTGGCAATGGCACAAAATACAAGTCAGTCCCCATAGACATGCATGTTAAAATGCCCAACATTGCAGTATTGGAAATCACATACAGATAAACAGTTCTGGGGTGTTTGGATAGATTCCAGTTTTTAAATGAGTCAGTCCAGTTTTTAGATGGTCAGTGCACCGGACCTGTCAGACAAATTTGAACAGAAAATGTTGTGAAAAGGTTATCTTATCACATTTTCATTGTTTCATGGCCAAAATCATTCATAGTCTCAGTCAGAAACCATGGTTAACTTTCTAACATGCAGCACACCGTTTAAATCAAATATCATGATGATAAGAGCACCAAACGGCACTGACTTCATTAGACCAGCAACAAACACCTGTGAGTAACAGTGGAGGGCACAGAGGAGCTAGCATTTGCTCAGGAAACAGAGACGAGGAGAGGAGCGGGAGCCAGTGACAACAACAGAATGCCAATTAAATTCAAAATAATTTCTTGACGATCTTCACCAGTGCTTCGCTCGACCCAGTAACCACAGCTTCACTGCACCTGTGTGAGTGACTCAGTGTGACTTAGCGGGATTGAAGTGGAAAGTATGTCAGAGAAGTTGCCGCAACAGCAAGAAAAACGCTGCTAGCTGCGGTCGCGTTACTTAGTCATCCACAAAAAGGGGGAATGTGGGTGCAGTGAAGTAGTTACTGAAGGAGAAGAGAGCCACGATAAACAGCAAAGTGAGTTAGTAAGCCAGCTTTGGTCCAACTCTGCATCAAATCATTTGACAAACAATGTAAAATACAGTGAGATGCAGACCATCTAGGAAGTTTGTGTTTCAGTTGTGGTTGGTTAATTTCTTGTAGTTTCTCTCTAATTAGCTGTGCATGTCTGAGCGTTACATACATAAAAGCTAACCAAGCTCACTGGTGTTAGCTGATAGCTAGCACTCCACCCTCTCATCTAAATATTACACCATCTGGACTCAAAAAGTTCATCCAGTGTTGCCAACTCCTCAGTAAGTAAAATCGCTATTGGCTGTCCTAAAAGTCGCTAGAAGTCGCTAAATGACGTCATCGCCTAATTTGCATAATTGGTCATGCTAATGTAATTGTAACCTATGTTGTTGGAGAGAGAAATAACATCGTGGAAGAGACATAAAGTGAGTAAAAAACGTCCTAAATGCATTTAGAGTTTATTTAGAACTACAAATTAAATTTCTTTTAGCAATTATTGTTTTTTTTAATGTCACAATTCCAACCCTGCTCCTTTACCCGGGCTTGGACCGGCAAAAGTGACCCGAAATAGGCACTCTGGTGGAGTTACTGTGTGTGTGTGTGTTTATAAGTAGTTTTAAACCTTGTGATCCACAAAACAGCATAACAGGAAAAGAAGAACTGACTGCCTTACAGTCAGTGCGGGAGCAGCAGCTTCGCTCATGCGCGATTCATTTGCAGTTTGGACGCATAGGTGTGAACATCTTCTGCCCTGATAGCAGCTGGGGGAGGATCCTCCGCCCGTGAGCGCTTTGGAACGGGTGAGGTGCCCACGGCAGCACCCGCTGCTTGTTGAGAGTAAAAGCGATACGCGCTTTCAGGTCAAAAAGTCGTCATATATAAGTCTCCAACAACACCAGAAAAAGTCGCCAGATTTGTCGCTAGTCGCTTTTTAGAAAAAAAGTCGCTAAGGGGGTCTGAAAACTCGCTAAATATAGCGACAAAGTCGCTAAGTTGGCAACACTGAGTTCATCAAGTGCTACAGTGTGAAGTCCACCAACCAATGGGTTGACATCATTATGTCGACGTCCATCGTGTAAATAAAGTCTAAAGTGAAACTTGTGGCAGAAAAAAAAACATGTCCAGGTTCAAATTCAGAAAGAAATCCAGCCATTATTTAAAAAAATGACAGAAAGCCCAGCAGCACTGTCCCCAGTCAGGAGATTGATACCTCAAGAGGTCGGCTATTACGCTCCCCCTCCCTGTAAGAGTGTGAATAGGTGTGGTTACAGGTTATAAGTTCTTAGGGTAGTAGTGATAATGGATCTTTCAAGGAGACAGTTTAGAAAATAGAGTACTACATCTGAGTTTGTGCTCAGTCTGAGCTTTTACTGCCAGTGGAGCAGACACTGATACGTGATAGCGTCTCATTCTCGTGTGTACTCACCAGATTTTTCATGTAAATTTATGCCCTTTAAGCATTTTGTGATTTAGCTCTTCTTCAAGATGTAAAAGTTAATGGTGTTTTAAAAAGAAAAACTGATATAAAAGTCTGATAGACAGTATTTATCCTAAAATAAAGAGGGGATAACCAAGCTTCTAAGAAATAATCACTCTAGATGTTGAAAATGTCGAACCGCTGGAAAAGTGTGTCATTTTTATTTATTTCTTTTTATCCCTGGAGGAAGGACACGTCGGCTCTTGCTCTACTTTTTTCCACCTACAGCTCTATTCAGTTTTATTTATATGATACCAGTAGACAGTGATGCTTCTCTCTTTAGTATCTATTTTTTGGGGTTAATGGTCACACAGTGTCACATTCTGTCATGCCAGTTAACACAGTGTTTCCAGTAATGGGTTTCAATAGGAAGTATATTTGAAGCATGTATTTTGTCTAGAGAAAGTGGGTGTGTGTCAGCAAAGCTTTGAAAGACAACAACTGTATTTAAATCCAAACCAGCATCTTTTCCTGCACTGGTGTTAATGGCCAAGCAATCAATAACCTATGACAACGTGAAGGATCATGAACATCCCTCCAGCCCCTCTAATCTAAATCCAATCCAGAACATATTGATTTTACATATATGGACACAAATCAGAAGATGAAAGAGCAGATAGAGAAAGGTTGTGCTCAGATACATGAAATAATGTTTGACAAATCATGTTGAGGAAGAAAAATAAACAAGACTGATTATTTCACAAACTGCCTTCAGACCAAGTACCAAAAGAATACGTACCGACCGGTGACACTGTTATCAATGATCTGCCTTCTAATTTATATATGCATATGTGACCACACATCCATCTCAAACACATTAAGCAATGAAATAAATCAAAGATAGAATCTGTTTTGTTAGAATTTTACCTTCAAGATATAAAAATCATAAATGTGCAAAAGGGGCTACAGGGCCACTGCATAATGTTAGCTTATAACCAGATGTTATTGTTGTTCAGCTGGATTTTGTCAGCTGTCCAGAGTTGGGGGGTCGCAAGAATATTGGGAATAAATAAGTATGTTTTTCCATGTTAGAAACCTGACTTTACTTTTGAGGTTTGGGGTGAGGAGGAACAGGATGACGTGACATGAAGAGGATAAAACACGGGTGTAATACTTCATATGTTGAGTCTGAAGGCGCAGGGATGATTTTAAATGTCCCTATTTATGCGCTCCTATTTACTTTTAATGGATTAATTATGAGTTTATGAGAACGCATCAGTTTGCTGGAAGACAATTATACACTAATCTATGTATATTTATGAGTAGAATATCTGTTTTTTTACTTTATTAAATAACCACAAAAAATGACTGACTGCACATTTAAGGTTAAATGACTGTTTTCTGACCCTTTCATTAACCTCCTAAAACCTGCAGCGCGACATTCATTCACACCAACTTCAACACAAGAAAGCAGACTTCTCTTTTCTTTCTCGATCCAGCGATATCTGCCACGTGCAGCCAACTGAAACACACTGATTGTTTGAAAATGTGCCTTGGTATCCTAATTTAATCAAAGCCTCTCTCCTCCTTATGACAGTGATTTCTGCCCTTTGGAACAACTAGTAACACTTTAAATTTCTGACACGGTTGAACAGCATGCCGTGAAACACACAGCCACGAACCACTGATTTGTGCTTGAATGTGTGTTTCAGTAATTACCATACTGTAAAGTAATGTACTGAGCAAGAAGACAACTTTGTTAATTAAGAGTTGAAGCTTTAGGGTTTTATCGAGTGGACCAACGACCAAATTATTCATGCTTGTGTAGCTTTAAACCAGAAGAATTCCTCTGTGAGGAGAGTTCAAAGAGGGGCAGATGGACAGGGAGCCTCGTTTTACACTCAACAGCCTCTGACTATCTGTCTGCCTAAATCCGAGACTGCCTGCAGATGTGTGTGTGTGTGTGTGTGTGTGTTTGCGTGTGTGTGAGGATGCGAATTTAAGTCTAATTATTCACATGCATGCAGATCGATAGAGTAAGTATGAGAGAACATAGTGAAGAGGCTGCGTACGAGTGCCAGGGTGCATTTAGGCATGCACAGAGAGGGAAAAACAGAGGGAGACAGTGTGTGCGTTCATGTCAGAGGGGAAACAGGGCGGGAGTGTCAGCGCTGCATGAAGCTGATGTGTCAGATGTCAGAGGGAAGTGTCAGAGTGTCGTCCCCTTGGGGGTCGCAGAGTGTCAGAGAGCCAATCATGCTGTGTTTAGATGCTTGTCACTGCAGTCACATAGCCAGCTCGTGTCTGGTGACATCTGACTGAAGAATGACAATATAAGACAGTGTGCCAAGCTAAATTGAAGAGGTATGGCAGGAAAACCAGAGGACATAAAGGGTTTTATTTTTTTAAGTAGTTAGAAATC
Source organism: Pelmatolapia mariae (assembly GCF_036321145.2). Lineage (NCBI taxonomy): Eukaryota > Metazoa > Chordata > Actinopteri > Cichliformes > Cichlidae > Pelmatolapia > Pelmatolapia mariae. Next base: position 72,076,458 of record NC_086236.1, read on the forward strand.
AATCTACTCAGTCGGCCATCTTCTCAGGCTCCTCCATGGAGATAATAAGGTGGCCCCAAGCCAGCCCGGACACATAATCTTTCACCTCACTTAGACATGCCCGAGTCACCTCTACACTACAAAGTGCCAAGGAGGAACCGTAGCAGGATGCTTAAGCCAACGAATCTGGCTCCTTTTGATGGAGGAGTGTCTTCATTAAACGACTGAGCTTCTCACTCTAAACAAGAGTTGACACAGGCACGCTTCTATAGGAAGCTCATTTCCTCAGCTTGTACCTGCTTCTTTTTTTCATTGGTCACTACACACAGCTCGTGGCCGTGGGTGAGGGTAGGAGTGTAAATCGATCACAAAATCAAAAGTTTAACGTTCAGGTTCAGCTCTCTCTTTAACACAATTGATCAGTCGGCCCGCAGAGATCTGATCTCAATACCAGCCCACATAAGCTGATTACATAGCTGATACCCGTCTACACATCCAACAGGCTAATTTCACATAAGGTCTACAGCTGCTGTGAGTCTACAAGCTCCTCTTAATCACCGTCACATCTGATGTTACTGATGCCTCCTCTGCTCTGCGCTGATGTCTTGCTGCTGCTCTCGCAGACATTTAGTCAAACATAATTTACAGCAGATGGAAACAAACATCTTATTTTGACTATAGTGGTCCTGACTGATTTGTAGATCAATCAAACTGTGTGTTTGAGTGAGATGAAAGGATAAGGAGAAACTGACTGCATTAGGGATCTTCATTCAGGAAACCTGCAGTCCATCCATATTCCTCAATTAATCTTCATGTGATTACACAAGTTCAGCTAAATTTATGTGTAGACTTCTGATTAAGATCACAATTGGCAAAATTACTCTCCACATGGATCAAATCCAGCAGGACCAACAGTCGATTCATGTGGTAAAGTAAAAACTAGAAGTGAATAGAAATTTGTATCTCCAACACAAACAAAATGCAACACTGTTAAATAAGAAATCCCCCCCCCCCAAAAAACAGCGTGACTCACAAAGCCACAACAGACACATTAAAGGGAAATTTAAAATAAACGGGATCACTGATGCTTCTGTTCATATGTACCCAATATCGGATGATGACCTTTAAGCCACTCCTAGCAACAGATTTGATGGTAGCGACAAAAATTCTGCACAAAAGCACTGAAGAGCCTAAAGTCTGTTGAAACAGTGCAACATTTAGTCCTTAACAGATAAACAGTTTAGTAGTTTGAAAGGAAAAACATCATCTGTTCTCATAATCAAGTAAAAATGCTAAACATGTACTTTACATCTTGAATGCACAGATTTGCAGTGCAACATGAAACAGTTCTAAGATTTTGTACAAGTATACTTGTTGAATAATGAATCATTTAAGTAAATAATCTGCAAATGAATTAATCTGCCATCGTTGCTTCTTTAAAAAGAAGCACCACCAATTTATCCAAGTCAAGAGAACATGGATGTGAAAAATTCAGAAATATTTTCTTTCTGTCCGTGTTTCCTAAAGGCACAATCTGATAAAGCGCACACAGTTTCTGTCTAATTTTGTCATTTGAAACCAAACATGCATCGCCAATGCTGTACATGTTACATCTACTATGTGTGAAGTACAGCTGTGTTTTTGTGATATATGGAAGTATGACACATGCCATACGCTGCCAGCTTCGCTGCCAGCTTGTTAAAGTTTCACAAAGAGAGAATATTACAGTAGTTACATCATCTTTGCACTTCCTTTGTTTTAAATTTTTATTTTTGGTTTGCAAGGCTCAGAATGCTTTAGCAACTCTACATTCACCCAGTTGCTTTTCCCTCGACACCTCAACACACCTTCACATATTTCTGTTATAGACAGTAAATATCCAACACACTTTATAATTAAAATACTCCTTCCATGATGACTGTGGGGTTGGGAGACTCTAGAATGACCTTGCTAAAAACTGAAGACCACAAGCTTGAAAATAAAAAAGATCTGGCAGTGGTGTAAGAAAGAACTGAGCTTACTGCAGCTCCTATAGCTATAATTAGATTAATTAGATTTATTCTATTAGAATATTTTTTTGAAGTGGAACTGTTGTAATTTCCCATATAATCTCTGAGGTGAAAAGCTAACACTTCAGATTGATGCTCCGTTTCACACACTTTTTCTACTCTTGGCTCTGTATGATGTCACTGAGAGCATATATCCCTAATATGGTCACCTCGCCGAAGCTTGTTTCAGATTTCAGTGCATGATCCTTATTCATCTCCAGTATGAGATGAGTAAGGATTATGATGAATTAGTGCTGCAGTAGATTCTAAGTAAAGCCATAGGCCTGAAAATGACCATAAAAGGTCAACTTTAAACATGGAATATTTAAAATTCCAGAATGTGGAAAGCCATGTACGTGTCTGAATGAATGTACAGTCGTAGTAATTACGGCTCTGAGTAGGTGCACGGCGTATATGTGTCAACTGTCCATTCAGTCAGCGTGTTTGCAGCATATAAGCCCTCCTCCGTCCTTGATCAGGGAATCAGGATGGGAAGTTGCCATGGAGACCCAGCTCTGTAACAGTTGCCACAGCGATCAGAACAAGAGCTGAGCTAAAAAGTGGTTGTTAGGGCGACCGTGCAGAGAGTGAGAAAGCGACGCAAGGAGGGGCGTGGTAAACACAAAGGAAAACAAGCGCAGGGGTTAAGTTAAAAACCGCGCTGTTTACTCCACCCTGTCAGTACATCAAGCACGCCCTTCCCCCATCCCCTCCACCCCAGCTGTCAAGAAGAAAACTTCCCCGAACTGAGTCAGCTCCAGAAAGCAGGAAATTACTCATTTCCTCTCAACAAGTAGATGTCAGCTGGATGTGTCTTTATTTGGTAAACAGAAAAGAAGAAGCTCATTTAAAAAAGCAAACAAAACTCACCTCTGACACTCTGGACAACCTGTCAGTTTCACATCAGCGGCTTCTAACTAGACTGACATCAAGCCTGTCACGTTGCAACAAGCCAAACTAAAGAGCTGGAAGCCGGCCTGATGGAAAAACATGTCGCCTACAAGCAAACAGGTCACCTGTCCCTGGATGCTGATACTGACCTGGAAACTTTACCTCTTCTGGGTTCAGTTAAGCCCTGGCAACAGATCATTTCCTTAAAAGCCTAAAAAAGGCGTCCCTCTATGGGCTGCCTTGGCGTGCAGGATTGATTAGTGGCACACTCTGTCCAGGCACAAGTATGTCACCTCTCCAGGGAGAGACGGGCCAGTAAATCCACAGTACTCGTCTTGGTGTCTGAGGCAAATCAACGCTAATAGGTTTTCACAGTAAACTCAAGTATGGGCAGCAGGAGTTAGAGCACAGGTTTGGGCTTTCTGGCTTGAGTTCGAGCTTCTTTATGTAGAAGAAAGGTGTAAAAAAAAAAAAAAAAAAAAAACTTGTTTGGTTAGCGAGGCAAGCTAACCTAAGATCAGGCAAAGATACTGCAAGAGATGAACAACTAGTCAGCAGTCAGAGCTGCGATGCACAGCGTATGGAGGCCATTGCAGTACTGTGAAACCCCTCGCACCCGACTGCAGCAATTAACTTTAAAAAAATCCATCCTCCCTCTTTTATCAGCTAAAACTCTTCCACCTCCAGGGATTACACGAGCTTGGAGCTCTGAGTGTCAGCAAGGACAAAATGTTGAAATACGGCCCGGAGGACCGTCGCTACAGCATCCCATAAATTAAACTGTCAAACTGAACTATATGTACATCAAACTGGAAAAGTGCATATTTTCATATGACCGTTTTAGTTTTCACTAACTCGGTCCAATTCAGCACTAATGTGGCGCCCTTTAATTCTTTATCAGAAAAATATTAATCACAAAAATTATTAAGTGGAGAGAGTGCTGTGCAACTTCTACAGGATTTTCTTGTTAATATTGTGTAGACCTCCACTGCTACTCTGCTCACACACAACAGCTCCAATGCATGTGCTAATCTTGTGTAGGTCCTCCTTTTGTTATAAAAAAAAAAAAAAAAAAAAACCTGACCCAAAGGGGCACTCACATGGGACTCCTGTGGTTTCTGATACCAGGAAAATGGCGGCAGTGCCTTTGGGGTTTATGGGTAGCAAGGTTGTTTTGGGATGCTTAATCGGATTTGGGATCTGGGGAGTTTGGAAGCTAGGTCAACACCTTGGGATCTGTGATGCGATCTTTGAGCCTTTTCAAGCTGTTTTTGTGGCGTGGCACACTGTCACGCTGCGGGGAGGATATATTTCTAAATGAAAAACCCCACGAGTGCCTGAAGTTTTCCTAGGAGAACATTGCACTGGAACAAGAAAATCAATGTTATTCCCTCTTACTGTCAGAGGTTTTATTGTTGTGGTTTACTGGATTAGCATTGTTCTTTAAAGCAGAAGTTGTACATGTTATTATTCTACAACTGCATATGTTTGAGTGCACAGTGCATGCATTACTGTCAACGTTTCTATATACAAGAATATTTAGTGCACAGTTTGGTTGTGTGTTTTTGTTTTTTGTTTTTTTAAATGGGCCACATTTGGTTGCCTCATGCCAAACAGAGCCTTAACTTATTAGACAGATATGAGGTGTGTTCTGAAAACTGGCCCACATAATATAATAACATCTCCTGCAACACATGCCAAGGCCACTTCATTACTTCTGGGCCGCATTCAGTCCAAACAGTACTTGTTGGTGCTTTTACTGATCCATAAGTGCCAAAAGGGCCCGAATGTGTCCGCTATCTGGGACACATTAACGCGTTTATATCAGCTTTAAAACAAACTTTGAAAACTTCCAAAACTTCCAGAGAGAAAACTCTGCTAACACACACACACACACACACACACACACACACACACACACACACACACACACACACACACACAAACACACACACACGTACACACACACACACAGGCTACACTTATTTTTATAGTCATTGACATTTACACATCATTTCTGCTGTGCATTGAGAATAATCGTCCATGAGTTTGCTTAACCCTTTCCACCCTGAAGGTCTCTGTTACCGGACCAGGCAATTACGCCATGAAATGCAACCTGCTGACAGTTTTTTGGAGGTTGCTGAGCGCAGTGCATACGCTGTCAAGGCCGCCTGCAACTAACATTATTAAAATGGGTGCGTCACTGTTGTTGTAGTCACATCTCTGACTGATGGCGGTTTATTTATCCTCTCATTTACAGTTTTGATTAGGCGAGAATAAGAAATGTCAACTTACAGGTCTCAGCAGATCAGCTTACCATGGTTTGCTGCGGAGTCATCACTGGTTCAATTTGGGGTGTTTTATAACTTGTAAATTTAAAAACGCTTCGACTGAAGGGTTTAAAATCAGAACAGATGCCCCTGTTACTCCAAAACTTGGATTAAAACTGAATTTTTTTTCAGGCATGTATTTAATTCAGTGACAAATATCATACATCAATAGCAATAACTGTGAAAAGCCACTTTGGTTTACTTTTAATGGTGCCAGTTTGCCAGCATGGAAACAAATATAGGTTAAGAAAAACAGGCTAACTCACAGTAGGACGCCGGCCTGTTTGATTACAGTGCATGTGCTGCGCCAACACTTTTAACACATGTTGGACAGTGAGTGCGCAGCCGGCTAATTTGAGGGCGAGCGTTAGAATCCAAATAACTAGCTTCATCTAAACAAGTGGTTACAAAAAAAAATCCACCGTGATTATACATCATTTAGACAGTAAAGGAGGCTAAATTAAGCCACGCAGCGGAGGTCTGAAGTCAAAGCACAAACATGTAACCCGGCTGACTCATGGCATGACACAGGACACAAATACAGACACAGGAAGCTGAGCGATCGGTACCGTAAAATCCATCTTACCTATCCAAACATCATTGCCAAACCAGGAGAGGTTCCCTTGAGAGCTGTCATAGTAACCAATCTTCTTATAACTGCCTCCTACATGTTTGAGAAGCAGAGACAAGAAAGCAAGAAAGGTATGAAGTTTAATTAGCATTGCTTCTGTAATTAATTTGCTCCTCGAGAGTAGCTGATAAACATTTATATTTATACCGCTGCTGTTTAGGCAGTGCAATATGTGAATACAGAAAGAAAAGGCACATAATGAATACGCAAAAGAATCGACAGATGAAAAGGTGGACAAACAAAGAAGCACCAAGGGGAGAGGAAGGAGAAAAGAAAGAGAGGGAAAAAAAAGACGCTTATGTGGCAGTCTTGACCAGGAATACTGATGAGGTCCCACAGTGATTCAGGGATTCGAGTCAGGTCGTCTCATTGTGGATGTCAAATTACCCCGACACCACAACAGGAAATATGAGACCGAATGCGAGGAGAAAGGGGTAGGATTATAAATTCTCATCCGTTAGGACGCCAAAGAGAACAGAGGTAGAAAATAATCCTCAACCTTATCCCATGCAGGGAAACTCATTAAGTCACTGGTGACAAATAGGATGCCATTTCCAGAAACAGCTTAAAACGAAGGCTGGTGCCCAATTAGAGTGAAGCTTCGAGTCGTCACCGCACTGCACCCAGCTCGTTCACATGTGCAGTTAAAGGGCCCCTTAAACTGAGCCTTTTCTCCGGACTGCGCTGAAAGCAGCAATCAATGCATCATTGAATAAATTCAGCAATGATTTTCTTCAATGAGTGACATTTATTATTCAGTCCAGATTCTGCAACTATAATTGAACGTGGGAGGACAGCGTAGAAGCGCTTTACCTTGCAGTTGCTCGATAAGAGTCATTGCCATCCTGGATCCCTGGGCGTCAAACACCACCTGGCCCTGAGACACATTCAAAAAGCAGAAACTTGACATTATTGCAAATAAAAAGCCTCATTTTTAACTACATAATTCTGCATTTCAGGGAATATTACTAGTTATTATTCTTTTCTTTTTTTTGCCAATGGTTGCTGAGATTAACACCAATCCTGTAGCGATTTAGCCTAGCTCACAGACCGGAGATGAAGAGAAATGGGCAAGAAATGCAAACGGCTTTTAAACCAGGCAACCGGTAAAGTTCAGTTCAGCGCCGCTGCAGACAAATAATGATTGTTATATCTTCACGTAGTAATGTACAGTACATTTAGCGCTATATGATGTAGAGCAGAACAGCATACAGAAGAGCTCAGCCATCAATGACAACAGATCGATTTAGTGAGACACTGCATTAAAGGAGGAGCGGCGGGGGGTGGGTGCAGATATGATATATATTCTACATATATTCTGTTTCTTGAACTTGTGTTGAGACAGAAATGGTGGCCTGCATATCTTTCAGAAAAAAAAGGGTAATTAGAAGTAGTAGTTGAAGCAGAGCTGCAGGTGTTTTTGACCATAACGCCCGTCTCTCAAGGGCAACTGCCAGACTGTCGGATGTCTGTGGCGGCAACAAAGGGCCCAGACAGCAATGTGCTTGTGCATCTTTCTATTAGCCTGGCTCAAAATAAACTAAACTGTGAAACTAAAAAAGGCACAAGACATAACAAGAGCTCTGTAGCACAAATGAATTTAGAAAAAGTAAGTAAGCATGATCTCTGCAAGCTAAAGACAGCCAACATCTGTCAAATTCCAGGTTTCAGACAGAGTTCAAAGGTGACTCTCCTTAGTGGTTTGTCTGCTACCACAGAACTGCCCACATGAGCACGTGATTGTCTTTCAAAACAGACCCTCACAGCTTCTCTGTGATCATGCACCATACATATTTACATGTTTTCCCTAGCCCGTTGCACTGTGTATCTGTTTTTGTGCGAGTTGTCCAGTTTTGGAGACATTGGCTCTCTCTCCCTCTCAGATATAATGGAGTAAATTGTGCTCGCCTTGTGGTGTTCAAAACATCAAAAAATACAATTTAACTGAGCAGCAACTTCTCTTTGCAGAAGTCATACCCATCCACAAAAACATCCACAAACTTTAAAGCAATTTCCATTTATGCAATTGTAGGAACCAAAGTAATCACTATGCAGAAGGATGCATGCAACTACGTGTTCTTAGATGCTCATGCTTGTGACTGTCTAATAGGATGTTTTCCAGCAGAATGACAGACAGCAGAAAGATTGTGCAGTGATAGTTGTGGGCATCTCACACCAAATCAATCTAGAGGATTAAACTGAACTACACGGCAGAGCAAAAATATGTAAATGACATTTCGGGGTGAACTGTCCCTTCCGATCAGTGCCCAGTGTTAACTGGAACACAGCATGGAAGGTGTCCATTTTTGTGGGGTGCACAATGTGCTGGCAGACGTCTCCAAGATGCAAAGTGGAAAAATCACAATATTCAAATTCATTTTTAATGCTCAGTGATTGGAAACTCGTTGGGCATCTGGTGGAGCAGCTGCACTGGACTGCAATAGATTATACCCAGTGACACGAGACTGTGCATGGTTTTTATTTTATCCCCACTTCCATACTTTTATAACTGGATTTTATTATTATTATTATTATTATTATTATTATTATTATTATTATTATTCAGTGTATTTCTTCAGTGACATAAAATGCCTTTTGACAAAGTTAATGTAAAATTATTTGATGTATCTTGTAAATTCATATATCCGTTGTTTTTATAACAGGAACCACACAGCTGCAAAGTGCTTCACAGTTTGGATAAAAAAACCCCCACAAATTAAAGAAGTAAATTAGAGAAAGCTACATATCCCACAGTCAAACATACACTCTTATAATTCTTATAAGCAATAGGCAAAAATAACTGGTGAGTGATTCAGGAAATAAGCTGTAAAAATGAGTTTTCAGCAGCTGATGGGCAGAGGGAGGCTGTTCCAATTTTAGGAGCTACTGCCTCAAAAGCGTGGTCACCTTTCAAAGAAGAGCGTGGAACAGTTGACCAGAGAGGTCGATCGCTGGAATAAGGTCTCAGCAGACTTGCTCTGTAAGAGCCTATGTGAGCCTGGCCATGTAGAGCCCACATGTCATTTTAAGATTTTTAAATGAATTCTGAATTTCAGGTGATGTGCAAATGCTGGCTAGTTTTTGTTAGCTGCTTCACCGGGAGCAGCTGAAGCTGGCTTGGGACTGAGCGGTGCAAAATGTGAGGGACGATAATCAGAAGAAAATTTGAGTATGTGCCAAAAACGTGAAGTTACTGGTGAATCTATGAAAGTTATGGGCACACAGACTGATCTTCCCTGTTATTGCTGTGTTTCTAGTCAAAAAAGGGGTATTTACTTATATTTCATATTATTGGATTTTGCATAATTTGAACCTAATTGTTCTAATTAATAATAACTTTAGGGGCCAGACAAAACATTATTTTAAATATTTAGATTTTAAAAAAATCATATTTCTGAGGACTAACTAACTACAGGGTAGCAGATGTTTTCTTTGCCACTGCTCCTCTTTCACCTTTCCTTACATCTTCTGCACTTACCGAGACGCCTTCAAAGGAGCTCGTGTTGAGGGCCCTGTAAATCTCGGACGTGATGTCGTGGTTGTTATAGTTGAAATCCTCCAGACGTCGGCCCTTAGCCTTCAGCGGTGCCACAGTCTTATTAAGGGCTAGGGCCAGCGCCCACACTGCATCGTAGGCTAGAGGGGCCTCCTGAAACCCGCCGGTCTCCTCGGGGTTCTTCCCTCCCAGACGAGACATCAAGGCGGCGAGAAACTCCTGTGATGTCTGAGAAAAAGAAGACAGAGAGGACATCAAAGAGCCAAGAAATGCAACACTGCAAAGCAGGTTTACATTGACTCATTTTTATTTGTGTTGCTAGATATTCACATAACTAAAGAAAAAAACTTGAAGAGCCACCAAATGAATCGACCCTCAGATCTTTGGAAGTCATTTCTGGTATTCACTATAACGTGTGTATTTGATTTAGGATTTATTTTTACTCTCCTGTAGTAAACACTTGTTCCCACTTCAAATAAACCGAGGAAAAAAGTGAGCAGCTTCAGAGTCAGAAACCGTCTTTCTGCGACAAGCTGAACTTGGTGGAGATTGGAGTGTTAAAAATAAATTTGGTTCAGAATAAATAAATACTGCTTCTACCATGATGAAATAAAAAAAAGCTCCTTCTATGTGCAGCCAACCTGAACTGAAATCTGTCTGCCAAAATATATGCTAACAAGAGGAAGGGTGCATAGCAAATAGCAGCATGTCAGGAGTGGGTCCCACTTCTAATGGTGGAGTTAGGCTTTAAGATCACACAGGATTAGCATCTGTGCTAACCATAGGGTCTCTTGTGCTGGCTAGAGGGTACTTGGGCTAGCCAGAGGGGCTTTTGAGGGGCAGTAGAGCTGGGCATAGGGGCACTTGGACCCTTTCAATACCCCTCATGTGGACAGGACCCTAAATAATTTATCTTTTGCTTTTCTAAACAGAATAGCCTTCTGGCATTCAGAGCTGTGTCGGCTAAGCTAACCGCTGTGTGTTTCTAAAGAATTATGAAACACAGAACTCCCTGAAAAACTTGTTTGGATTTATCAAACAAGATTTTACTTGTGTTTTCCCTATTTATGCTAATTTATGCCCATCTAAGCTTATCATCTGCTAGTCTGGTGATTTAGCCTCCAGGGTTCCTGAGTAGACAGGATATGCAGATATTAATTCCAAGATTTCCTGGTCCTAGTATTGACCATTTACAAATCACATAAATTTAAAAAAACAAAAAATAATAAAAAGCTCATACAAAGCTTCTGGTACCAAAAATCACTTCCTTTACAGTGATAGACTACCCATCAGGAGCTCCAGCACCTTTTGCCGGAAGCCTGGGAGTCATTTTGGAGAAACTTGATCAGTCATTAAAAATAATACGTAGGAATGAGTGGATGTGAGAAGAAAAAGAAAGGTGGCAGGCGGGAAATGTACAAGAAAAAAAGCACAAAAATCTGGTTGAGGTGGGAACCAGCTGTCCCCTCCTGCTCAGGAGGGGAGGAGTCACAGAGAAACTCAGAGCTCGCTGTAGAAACCAGGCAAGCCGATTAGGTTCACAGAGTCAGTTACCATGGTAACCGACTTAAAGTTTAACTTAGCTCTCTTTCTGGAACAGAAACCCCGGAGTTTCCCTCATCTCAGGGTTAAAAAACTGAATCTTCATGAAACCTGCTCTCTGGAACAGAGCCCTGAACGAAGGATCAAAAATAAAGCGACTTCAAAAGAAACTAAATTCCACCCGACTCCACGTAATTAAGCAACTGCAACTCGGAAGAGATTCATAGTGGGAAAGTAACATTTCTATTTATCTAAAGTTATTGTACAAAGAAAAAAAGAAAATCTCCATCCTCATATTCATTTACGTGCCCTGTTAGTCGTCTCATCTAACCTTTGGTGAGGAAGCTGATCGTTAACTGTATCACACATATCTGTCACATCTCTTTTTTTGGTTGCGGTTGATCCACAGGCATCTTTATTGCTTTGCTACACTCTTACAGTAATCTTAAGACAGACCAGCTTTTTCCTTTTCTCACAAGCATTTGAGTTTAGAACTCATTTTGTGATTAAACACCAATCAAAATTATCTCCCGCTGAAAGCCTGGATACACGCGCAATGGGAAATTATTGCTACCATTCATCATTGTGTCTCTGTGGATTCTTTGAGGCCAATTAGGCCTACACACACTCCAATTCACTTATGTCAAATTCGTCTAATTGAAATTCCACCTTGGCATTTGGCATTTAAATGTGCCACTGCCTTCTGAAAACTAGCTGACAATGTGCTTTGCAGACCCTGCAGTATTGGCATAGTAGTTTAATCTGAGTGCTCTATCTAAGAGTGCTATGCCAATTTCAAACTTAGAAATTGAATTTGAATAGACGGACAGGGAGCAGGAGTTCTGCAGAGTCAGAGAAGGTCGAAGAAAAAAGGGAAAAGGGAGAGAAGAAGAGACGGCGTAAGAGGATTAGAGCAGGTAAACAGAGGAGAGCGACTGCACCTGAGAAGCTAAATGAGCGTCGGACAAAAATGAGAAAAAGCGAGCTGCTGATAATTTAAATGCATAAACTCCCAGGCATTCTCAGCAGTTTAGCAAACACATTATTGATTCAGGTCATGCAAAGTTCACTGAAGCTATGACTTTATTGTTCTTAACATGCCAGCCGTTCCTGAAATAACTCATGCCTCACAAGGATCCAGATATATAAGAGCTGAAACCTGGCAACAGTGATTGAATGACTGCTCAGAATACACATCAACAGGACAGGAGGAAGTCATCACAGCTGTTTATTTACAAGCGATCGCCTGAAGCTGCGGTGCGAGCAAATTAAATTACATTTAAAGCAATTAAAAAAGAGCCAAAAACGCTTTAATCGCTTTAATTTCATTAATAAAATACTTTTTGTAATTACTCTCTGCATATTTTAACTAAAACTTGAATGTTTTCAGATGAGTGCAGCTGCTGTTTTAACTTCCAATATTTCTTCTAATCTTTACCGTTTTTCCTCAGGAAGCTTCGCCTTTTCCCGGGCCACCTCTTAATGACTTTCCCGGTTGACTCACAGCACCATTACAGGAAAATTACATTACATCACACTAAGTCCTGGCCATAGACCAACTTCAGTTAACATTGCTTAAACACCATGCCCAGGATTTTTGGACATTAAGTCACGCTGGTTGTGTTCAAATTGTGTTGACAGGTGTGAACTATATTTAAACAGAGGAAGTGCCTTTAAAGAGCACTAAGTGCGTCTCCAGGTAAAGATTTCAGGTGTGGTTCGAGTGCATGCAAAGCAGGGATGTCAGAGAATATACTAAATTTGATTATATTATGCATACACTGTTAATTCAAGGAAAGAGACAGACTGGTAAATACTCCAATTAGTAGAACAGAGCACAAACCGACTGATATCAGTACCACTTGTTTGGTCCTTTTCATTTTTTAAAAGTCTTTTTCTCCATTGAGTTTTATTGACACAGTGATGGAGGGAAGGAACGGCTCCCTTTTAACAGGAAGAGACCTCCAGGCTCAGCGAGGAGCAGCCATCTGCTGCGACTGGTGGTGGTGGGGTGAGGGGAAGAGAAGAGAGAAAAGAGGAGCATACAGAGACCACAAACAACTAGCAGCTCTTTTAGGCTGTTTTTTATATATATTTTTATAAAAATGAGACGTTAACAGCATTTCAAAATTATAAAATGTAATGCTGTAGGCCAGCAGAGGGAACATTTAGGCCTGGAATAATCCAGCAAGAACAACTGTGATGATATTGTTGTAATGATGGCATTTGTGACCCAGCGATTTCCCTTAGAGTCAGTTTGGAAATACTTTGGGAACAGGGCAACCTTAAACTGTGACCAATGAACAGAGAAGTGGGTAACGCGTCATGCACTGCGAGTTTCTGATGATTGTTTGTCACAATGGCAGAAAGACTTTCATTACTGCGTGCTGTTCAAAGCAGAACTTGTTGGGGCTTTGACTGCCCATTTATCTTGCACCATGTAGGTATGTGGACCTCACAAACAAATGTAAAGTCAGGTGAAAGATGTGGTTATGTGCAAACTGGGGAGGTTACAAAATGGTGTGAAGATATTGAACTGAGAAAAAAAGAAGGAAAAATGAATGTGCCTGGACTTTTTTAGGGTGCTTCACATCAGGCGCACATCTGTACTGTACACGTGAGTTAACCCTCCCACATCCGCTGTTTGCCGTGGCTGTGTACACTTACATCATTATCCCCACTTTAATACACAGTCTGCAACAAATCCTCCAGCTACAGCTCCTCCAGCTAACTTTAAGATGAAATATTACTTGATGTTAGTGGTGGTTTTGTTTTAGAGCCCAGACAAAAAGAACATTCTGCACACTCGTCTGTCTTAAAACCTCAGCTGTCGTGCCAGGAAGCAGATGTGAGTGTCGAGATCTGTCTGCACGCACAGATTTCCGAGGAGACGGGCGTGGCACGAGTGAAGTAACGCTCCCTCGTGTTATGTTTTCAACAGTTCTACATTCCCCGATTTTTGCTACAGCTGGTTTTGACACCTGGTGCGTACTGCACCCATCTGATCTGGACCACGTCTCGCAAATTCAAAGGAGCAGAGCATCCTGAATCTGCCTTATGAGTGTACAAAGGAAAAGAGATTAAAAATAAAAATCTTTCCTTTTTTATTACATTTTTATGCAGGGTTGCCAACTCTCACAGTTCTGGCACTTTTGACTTCACTCTTACACTCTCTCACGCTGCCCAAACAAATACGCCAAATAATATTAAGCCTCAAAGCGCCCTTCCAGCTTCCAGCTGTTTGAGTTCATTAAATACCTGCACGTTTCCAAAGCATCAGAGTTGTGCAGATTTACACACATTTGTGCGCATGGCACAACAGTGCTAACTTCATTAAATATTCATAACTATGAATTAGGCCTTTTCCCAACACAGACGGGATTCGTGAGGACCTTACGCTTAATCACAATCTACTTTTCTGGAACTCTTGCAGGTGAGTTGTCACACACACAGAGTCAAGGTTTTACAATTCAGTAATCTGTTACAGCAACTGCACCAAGGTCATGTCCCGAACTCCATCAGAGCTGTCGGGAGCCGTCTCCTGACAGCTGTTACTATCTATAGCTGAATCGCTGCTATATCTGGCATTTGCCACAAACCACAAAGCTGGAAAATTGGCTGGAAATGTATCAAGTTTCAATACTTTAAATATGAATATTGAAACATTTCAAAGAAGTTGGTGGCAGCCAAGAAGTGTAAATCTGTGTTTTTGCTAATCAACAAAAGCACAGGCGAGGCTGATGGGAACGTCATTAGTTTGTAGACATGAACCAAAGTACTGTATGTGTTACCAGATCCCCAAAGTGCTGGACAAAGAACAGGTGAGCTCTATTTAATGTCATTATAAGCTCATTAAACACCATCATTCGATCAAATTGCCTTAATTACTTTGAATTACGATGTTTTCTCGGTAATCCAGTTACCAACACTCATTATTTGTCAATCAAGCTACACATGTTTTCCCTGATTAATACAACTAATCTCTTTAATGCATTAAATAGAGGAGTGATTTGCATTCCCACCATGTTGGAGACTCCACGGACAGTTTCAGGATTCAGCATGACGATCTCGGTTGTCACGTGTCCCTCCACGGCCTCCGTCATGTTCTCCACTGTGCAGTTGATGGCCGGGTCTTTGATCTTAAACCAGTTGTCTGCGTACCAGCCTATCAGGAACCACACATGCTTCTTCCCGTAGAGCTTCTCCTTGAACACCTGCAGCACAGAAGGATGAAGAGAAAGATAAATTATTCCCAGTTGAGCGTGTTGTATCGCTGCCAAACAAGGAAGTTCATTCAGACATTCAAAGAGCCCATTACAGAGCTCAATTTCTTCTAATAGCCAGTCAGGTTGGGCGTTCTGGGATCAATTGAGCAGGGAAAAGGTACCAACCTCACAAAACACCTTCCGTGCTTCGGTCTCATAAAAGAGCCCCACGATGATCCGAGCATCCTGGCGCTGCATCAAATCATAACAAAACATTGCTTAGTTACATCAGCAGCAACAATATAACTTCACAGTAGCGCAGTCTGATGTGGCAGCACAATGTGCCAAAGTCTTGCCGCTTCACAGGATGGCACATGCTGCTGTTCGGGAGCTGCTAATTAGCATGGCGCATTAATTTCCTCTATCAAATCGCCTCTATGCTAATGGCATCGTGTGCAGCTGTGAGCCAGAGGAGAAGGAGAGGGGGAGAGGAGGGGGGGAGCGAGACGACCAGCAGCTGAGGTGAATTTTTAATCAAAGCACCTTGAGGTTCTTGACAGCGACAGCCGGGTCGGTGAGGAAACTCTGGCGAACGCTGATCTCGATGCCTGCCTCCTTCACCCTCTGCTCCAGATCATCCAGAGTCTGCCACATGAAAGGGAAGGACAGACGAAGACAGACAGGGAGGGGGGCGGGAGAGAGGAGGAAGAGGAGGTTAGAGAGATGAAGAGAGAAGGCAGGTTGAGATTGCACAGAAAGACAAAAGAAATGCAGCTAAGTCCAGAGGGGGGAAAATAAATAAATCTGAAGTGTACATGAGAAACACCAAGAGAGGGATGGAGACTGTGGGCATGTATGATAAATAAAAACAAGACAGCATGAGAGAGAATAGATTTTTTGACAAAGACATGACTGGAAAGAAGAAGAATGCGAGAAGCGGGAGGAAAGAAAGAGCGAGCAGAATCATTAACCTCCATTACAGGAACCAACCCAAGTGACGCTGGTATCGATCGCTATGGCTAGGAGAGTGTCCTGCCAGATCAATATTTCTCACAACCAATACTCCAACAAATTACTTCAAAAAAAAAAATCCTCCATCAATCGCCAGGAGAGATTGCTTAAAGGTGTATAGCTTGGCCTGCTCATAAACAAACATTCAGAGGCTGGCAAGTAAGCAGCCAGGCTCAGGCCATAAAGCCAGGAGTGAGCAAGCAAGAAGAGAGAGCTGAAGACAAAAGAGTGATGAAGATTAAAGGTACTGACGGAAGTGAAGACTTCAGTGGTCTGCTGAATGGTGGCGATACGAGTCCACTTCCACTTCTTGAAGAGCTGCACCCTGGTGGGGTTGTGAAGGGTGGCTGACGGGTGCGTGCGGAAGAATGTCGGGAAACGCTGGCGATTGGACAGGGCTGGTGAGCTGGAACCATAGGAGAGCTGCGAAAACAAAAGAAGCATCAAACAGTTAATGAGGAAGGAGCGGACGTTGTAGACGTTCAGGTGTAGCACCTCCTCGCTGGTGGCCATATTTTAAAGGCTCAGCGTTAGTATTTTGGCCTTTGTGATGCTTGTTTTTTGGAGCAGGTAACGACTACATATGCACAAAAGAGTGCTAACAAGTTTAGGCTGCTAGTTTGGGCTGTCAGTGTAAGTCACAGACTTAATGCAGATGATAACAGAGTGATAAAAAACAAACCAGCAGGTCATGTTATTGTTCAGCTAATCCCATCAAAATGCTTCCAAAGGCACCAAGAGCACAAAGATAATTGAGAGGGCTTGTTGCAAGACATTATAAGAAACAGAAAAGGCACTTAAAGAAATATATACTATATATATGGAAATTCTGAACATGCTGGTACGCTGTGTGAAACGTAGATAAAAATATAAATAAAATATAATAAACCCTGTACTCGCTATAGAACACGGAAAATATATCAGATTTTTAATATGATCTATGAAAGGGTATGGATAGATCCCAAAAACCATTCTGTAGATTTTTAGGGCTATAAAGTTTCGCATTTTAACACTGGAGTCTGTACGAATTGTTGACAGCCTCAAGGGGCCATTAGACGAACTGCAGATTTTGACACGTCTCAAAGCTGGCTTTCGTTTTTCAGCCCTGGAAATTGCTGTTGGTGGAAAAAGAGAGAAAGTAATCTATTTTGAAGGTTCACCCAGTAAATAGATGTTCCTGTCCAAAGTTGTCTTTGATGGACCGGAAAAGAAGGCCATTAAAAAGAAAGAAAACCAAAAACAAATTCCCTATTCCCATTTTCTCATTTTCTTACACACCCCCTCACTTCTTTAGGCTTTCCTATGGCTTATTAGATGTTGATGAACTCCATAATTTCATTTAAAACAAACGAACCACAAAAAACACACTAAATCACTCTTGCAGGGTTCTCCGTGCATCAAGTGCCATGAAACCAAGATTGCAGACACCACGATTACAGACATATATTTAAAAATAATCAAATTATTCTAGTCTCAAAGCAATTTGGACCTATATAATAAGAGTTCTCAGCCATAATACCTCAAAAAAGGCAGCGGGGAAAATGGTTGTTAGAAAATGTCAGTAGAAGCAGAAGAAAACCGTTCCTCTATCAATTAGTCTCACAGTGACAAGTCGAAATAAAATCCTCGACAGGCCTTCTTTAAAATGAGGAACCTGCCGTTTAGGGAGCCATTAAAGACACGAACCGCCTCTCCTACTCTCAGCTCTCATCTCGGCCCCATTACCTATAGCTGTGAGATGTTCTCCACCGGGAGCGAGAGGGGGCTCGATGACTGATGTCAAATGTCATGTGCGATGTGGACTCCCCACAATAACAAATTCCTGTGGGGACAGGCACGTAGACGAAGGCATCAATACGAAGGAGGAGAAACTTTACAGGAAGTGACAGCTGATCTGGGAGCGGTGGCGAAAGATCTGAAGAAAACCACGGGAGCTTTGAAGGATGACACATGCTCAGGTATAAATGTGATGGGTAACATACATACATGAGAATGAGCAACCATTGTGATGGAAGTTTAATGACAGCCACATATGTTTATTTTTAAAGAATATTCAATTCAATTTTATTCATACAGCAGCAAATCACAACAACAGTCGCCTCACAGCGCTTTATATTGTAAAGCAGACCCTGCAATAATACATACAGAGAAGAATCCAACAATCGTATGACCCCCTATGAGCAAGCACTTTGGCAACAGTGGGAAGGAAAAACTCCCTTTTAACAGGAAGAAACCTCCGGCAGAACCAGGCTCAGGGAGGGGCGGGGCCATCTGCTGTGACCGGTTGGGGTGAGAGAATATGGTTGGCCATAAACTATACTGTCAACATGAAGCAACAAAACAGGCAATGAACTGATCATGTCTATCACTCAAAATAATGATCCATACTTCAACTTCCTGTTCATGGCACAAAATGCTCCTTCATTACACTGAAACTAGTTTCTCTTGTGTCAATCCCAAATAAGGAAGCAAACTTGTATCAGTCCAGTGAACAGAAAAGTAAAAACCGCATCAACATTCATGTTCAGCATCTAAGAATACTTCATGTCAGTGTGATAACATACTGAGGTTTGTAATATTTCCTACTGTAGGTTCCTTTAGCTACGAGACTTAAGTGTTGATGGTTTTTGGAGCCATACATAACCATATCTGGAGTAGATGGTGTAGCTGTATCCATAAACTGGTGACAACCTCCCCATGTTCATGGAAATCGTTTGGTATAAGCTTTCAGCTACAGCTGCTGGTGTGGTCAACTTTAAGCTTGGATGAACATTGCAAGGAAAATTCAGGAGATCACCAAAGTCGTTGTAAGCCTTCCTCTCTTTGTCACCCACAAATCCAATCTCACAGTATGACTGGGGAATAAATCAGGGGATAATTATGGCCGTGATGACCAATCCTCTGCAACAAGCCTTGTGTGAATAATCACTCAAAATAATGATCCATAAGTATCCTTCAATTCAGCTTCCTGTTCATCAGTGAACTTTCAAATGTCTGTTAAATGGCAAGAAGTGAATGCAAAAGTCATTTGAGGCCTAGTGGTTGTTTGACGTGTTGCTGTTGAAATTGTGATTTTTTTTATGCAGTTATCACGCATCAAGTGAGATTCATTCAACCGAGGGCAGAGGGCCCCGTCAGAGGTTGATATCACAAAGCCTGGGCAAATAAAACTAATGGGAAAAAATTCCAGACACGAATATCACTACACTTAGAAAAAAAAAAGTTCCTTATTTTATTATCTTGTCCCTGGAGGTGTTGCAAACATAGTCTTACATTTGTGGAAACTTGCCTTAAATCTCTAGTGAAACTGACTTTAGCCCTTGATATCGACCCGGAGGCTGGCGGTCTGTGTAGAGGCACAGGCAGGACTCGGGTTACGAGACTAAAATGTAACCAGTCATATAAAATTGTCACCACTTTGGTATAACCAAACACATTATAATGAAAAGAACTGTAAGGAAAACATGCATTTAAAGACCAGATTAACAGGCAACTCCTTCAGGTTTCTGACACTTGGCTTGTTTAACATGTGGTTAAAATCCAACCCTAACTGTATCTCTAACTGGTTTGCTAGTGATCCAATGCATGCTAAATAGTAAAAAAAAAAACTGTCAAAATTAGGTACAGAATTTATTTATATTATATATTATTATTATTATTTATTCATACATTTGGAAATTGACTGATATTTATGTAGCTCTTCTACTCAAATCTACCTCTATATACCTGGACCTACAGCCAACTCAAACATGGATTGATTTGCATTGTGAGAGGACAAACCCAGCAAAAGCTCAGCTTCTAACCACTGTGCCACCATTATAGAAAACACATACACATTAAAAGCTGTCAGATATATTAAATCTTCTTAACTGAACTTAAATAACCAGTGAAACCTTAAAATCCACAAGAGAAATGAATAGTTTCAGGCCTTCTCCTGACCTTACATGGTAAATGGCCTGTATTTGTATAGCGCTTTACTTAGTCCCTAAGGACCCCAAAGCGCTTTACACTACATTCAGTCATTCACACACACATTCACACACTGGTGATGGCAGTGTGTCTACTTTTTTTTAACATCTTTTTACATCTTTAAAAAAGTAGAGAAAGGGTAACTGAGCACCACTGTGGGAGTCAGCATATGATCGACGGCCGGACAGGTTACGTGTCTGTTCAGAGATTGTTGTGTTGTGTTGATCTTCTTAAACCGGTTTTTAATCATTAGATTGTTATCAGTGCATGTCTGATTTGATGGCTACAGGATCTGTGCTGTTGTATGGTGAACTGTGGATGAAATAATGGCACAATTGCTCCTTTACTGCTTGGAAACCTTTTTGGCCCTCAAATAACTACACATAGATATCTTGTTGTACATTAATGAGCCCCAGTGAAGACTTTGTGAAGACTGTACCTGTCCATGAATTGACTTGTACTGCACCCCTACCCCTGAGGGTGTAGATGTAGATGAGGGACATAAAATAAAGTGGAAAGTTTGTTAATTTGGGTCAACAGAGCGTTTAATGTCATCAACTCAAACACTTAGAAAACCTGAAGTGTTTTCAGCTTGTTTTTGATGGGGCTTCATTAGCACAGTGCCTGCAAGAGTGTAATAATTTAACTGAGGTCAAACCTAAGCTACACTCAACACCGGCAACACTCAAATAACCCTTCACCAGACATGAAAACAGTGACACGAGTGAAATGCAAAAGCTGCTGTGGCAGAAATAGACCCATGCAGCAGCACGCAGGAAGAGACAAGCAGAGTTCCACATCGAAGCTTCCCCAAAACCACAACAATATCTCTCAATTCTCACATCGACAGCTCTCTCGTAGCCTTGTAGCAGATCAATGCCCATCTGTGGCTTACAGTGCTTTTAGAAAGGAAGATAGGGGAACAAATTAACACTGTGCTAAAAGGAGCTGATGGAGAGACCCTCCTTGATCAGTGTCCAAAAACGGAGGTTGCTTTTGCCTCCCCAGCACTGTGATGAAGCTGTTTGACATGCGAGGAGGCTCCTGCAGGCAGAACGCATCCAGAAATAATTGAGTGTGGCGGTTAGGTGGTTGTGCCAGTGGTGGCGTGTAGTAAAGAGAGACAGATCCCTTTGTGTGCAGGGAGAATCGACTGCTCGAGTTGAGGGATTGAGGCGGAAATGAAGAGTGGGAGAGAGCCACAGAGAAAGCTAGAGATGGAAAGGAGGAAGGAAGGAAGGAAGAAAGGAGGAAAAAAATGGGGTTGTAATAGAGCAGCCCAGCTCCAGGCAGAGACAGACAAAGAAAGGAGAGGCGAAGAGTCAGAAAGTGGAAAAGAGTCTTTAACGACGAGGAAAAAAAGGGTGGCAAACTGAGAAAGCCCAGAAACGAGAAAGAGGGGCAGATGCCAACCGCTAGAACTGATTGTTCTCGATGACTAATCTCTGGATGAAACTTCAATTATGGGACAAAGCTAATAAGCAGAGTGCCGTGAGTGACAGAGAGGCAGATCAAGAGAAGAAAGAGAATGAGATAAACAAAATAAACTGAGTGATGAAGGCATAAAAAGCTGAAATGCTTTCAACAAAATCACAGCAGCAGAAGACAGCAACGGATCTCTCACTCTTTTAAAGATCTGGGTTGTGTTTAATACTTGTCATAAATACTGTACGTATATTATGATGCTGTATTGAGGCCAATAAATATTCTTTGTCGTAGACAGCAGCGCAGCTGTCAGTCTTGTAAAGTCTCAACACTAATTAAAGATCCTTTCTGAAGTCTTTTAAAACTGCGTTTGCAGTGTTCAGCTGCACAAAGCAGAGAGATAAATGGCAGCGTTGTCAAGGATTTTATCAGCTTACAGCCCTCTCCATGCTAGGCAGAACCAAAGTTCACCACAGAGACAAAGGAACATGGGACAGCATTGTCTTTTTAGCCTGTTTGTTTGGCATCTGGCTCTCGTTCTCTACAGACAATCTGCTGTAACAGAGCCTCTTTTGTTTGCTTCTGCGGTCCGCGCTGTTAATTTTGCTAATAAAACAACTGGAATGGGATTTTTTCCAGGATTGAAAAAGGAAGCCAACACAAAAAAATGACAAAAATGCAGTTCGTCACATGACCACTTGAGGCTGGTCCCGAAAGCAAATCAGTCTCCACAGACTCACACATTTTAAAGCCAGATTTTAGCATTTTGGCTAATACCATGTTTATAGTTTCGTAGCAAAAACCTGTATGGATGCAACACAAAGACACACATATCTGCTAAATAGTGCCGAGTAACAGAATAGTAAAATACTCGAATCAAGAGTGAAACACGCCTTTCTTGTACAGGCTGCACCATAAAGCAAGTCTTAACATTAGTCAGATAATTCCATTAAAATGCTTCAAAAGGCACCAACAGCACAAAAACAGTCAAGAGGTCCAGTTCAGTGCTTTCAATTAGTGGAGGTGAGGCAGAGCAGAGAGCTATCAGCTGCAGCTGCTTGTGTTGGCCCACCTGTCAAAGCTGCTATTCCCCTGCCTTCAAGTTTTAATACAATGGGTGAGCTATAAAATAAATTCAGTCTCTGTGTAGTTGTCACAAAGTTTAGGTCTAAGGATTCAAACTTTTTTGTACCAGGCTCTAAAAATGCGACATATTTGGCCATTTTAACATGAGAGTTTGGGAACTGACTCATTTATGGAGCCAGCCTCAAGTGCCCATTTACAGTAAGTAACTCTGCACTGACTTAATGTTTTAGCCCTAGATGTTCCTGCTTGGTGTGAGCTGATTACTTAGCAGCCCCCTGTCTGCTCATGTTTACAGCCTGGTATGATCCAATGCAATCCTTTAGAACAGTCCATGGAGGGTGAGTCTAAATATAATCATTCATAGCTCCAAAAAAGAAATGCTGAAACTGGGCTTCACAGTGCTAAATTTAGTGTTGGCTTACAGAATAACACGACTGATTTGGCTATTTAAGAGTTTTCTAGATTTTGCCATTTTAGCTAAACGTGTGGGATCATTATTTTGCTGTAGTTATGTGATCAGGGAAATGTAAGGTATAGGTGTGAAGACCAAAACATCCACCAGCATATTTGACAGATGAAGCTCTTTGATGCTGAGCAGCTCCTTTACATCTTCACACCTTGCTGTTGCTAAAACCTTTTTCCAAACTTCTGCAGGCTGGCAGTGGACACAGTTACTGTTTACAGCAGTTGCTTTAGTTAACCATCTACAAACCTCTTTCAAATATAAGCCGATTCATTATTTGGCAGAGATGCTGACACAGTGCAAAGCAAGTTGGCATGTTACTAAATATTTTTGGCATATATCAATACATTTCAGAAAAAGGTACACCATTAAAAGTACGCCAAATCAGCTCTTCAGAGTTCCTTTTTGCAAAGTGATGAAGACATCCTTTAAGATCAACGTTCACTCTAGCAGGAAAGAGATTCAGGAAACTTAAATGACCAGTTCAGAAATGTTTTGTGCACAAACATGTTATTGCAGAGAACATAGGTAAAGGCTCACAGGAAGTATCGCACAGAGTCCTAAACAGCAGATAAACAAGCCTCAGATTTAGGATAAAGCAGCAATCGATATTAGAGAGACGACTCTCAGAGGACACTGGATTGGTTTAAAAAAACATTAAGGGAACGTGTTGAAAACACATCAGATATTAAAAAGAAAATCAAAATCATGGATATCTATACTGGACCGGGTAATGCGTGAGGAGCGAAACGTTGCCATCTGTTTCCGAAGCATAAAAATGAAAATGATCAACCTACCCAGGACCCACTGCACATTTTGCATCTTACATGGATATGCCACCCTTGGCTACCACTGACCCACCACCAAACATGTCATGCTGAACAATGTTACAGGCAGCATAGCGTTCTCTACAGCTTCTCCAGATCCTTTCACGTCTGTCGCATGTGCACAGGCTGAACTTGCTCTAATCTGTGAAAAACACCAATGATAGATATGCCAATTGTGGGATTTCAATCAATGGTGAAGACAGAGGACGTCCAGCCCTCAGGCCACCCTCGAGATGTCTCTTTCTGTTTGGTTAGAGACATTCACACCAGTGTGTTCTGCTGGAGGTCGATTTGTAGCTCTGGCAGTGCTCATTCTGTTCCTCCTTACATAAAGGAGCAGATACCAGTCTTACTGATGGGTTAAGGACCTTCTATAGCCCTGTAAAGCTCTCCTCGAGTAACTGCCTTTCTCTTGAAATCTCCTTCATGCTTTTGTAACTGTGCTGGGAGACACAACAAACCTTGTGGCAATGATACGCATTGAGGTGTCATCCTGGAGGAGTTGGACTACCCATGCAACTTCTGTAGGGTCCAGGTATCACAGTAACACTGACTCTGTTTTGGCGGTTGTCTTATTGTTGCCCCTCTAGTGCACCTGTTGTTAATTTCATTAAAACCAAAGCAGCTGAAACCGATTAACAATGCCCTCTGCTGCTTAACTGACCAGATCGATATCTCACAAGTTTAACTGATTTGATGTTATACCGTGTTTCTTTGTTGTTTTTGATTCAGTTTTCTTTATATAGCTCTGAGGCACTTCATACTGTAAGGTGAAAACCCTTAAACCTTTGTGAGCAGCATATGTAGAACACAGCCTCAGATTTACAGACAACAATCACCAAGTAACCGAGGAAAATTTTTAATCTCAGTCAAGTTTGAAAGTTAGAACATCGTGTACTTGTGGCTACAACACAAAACTAAAACATGACTCAAAAAAGTCTTATAATCTGGGATATCGCATTAGAACATGCTTTATGTCAAAAATTCAGACCTTTAGGTTCTATGACGCTGGTGTTCTCACTCCTTCCATATTGCTCCAAATGGCCTTAGTTTAACTACTTATACTATTTTCACCCACTTTGCTGACACTGAAAAAACATGGTGAAGCACTTTAATTACTATAAAACTTTTTACTATTATTCAAAACAGTTTTGTGTTTCTCCCGCTACTAATTATAGTGTAGGCGCCTGCTGCGTAAAACTAGGGAATAGCTTGGCTGCAATCCAACCAAACTACCCACGCTTACTGCCACTGGAAAGGGGAAATGATTGGCTACATTCATAAACGACTGCTGTTTTAAAAGTCCAATAACAACTCAGTTTCATGACTGTAAAACACATAACAAGCTTCCAAAATGGAAGCACTAGTTGGACTGCACCAGCACTCCTGAGGGGAAAATGGTGGAGCAAACTAACAAAAACACAGAACAATATCCAGGAAATAAAGAAAAGGTTTTGTTTTATTGACAGAAGTCGGCAGACAGTTAGAGACAGATGTCAGGCCTCAGACACTCAGGTTTGCTCTGCAACCACCTGGCAACTCTCTTTAAAGTCAAATAAGGAGAGTGGCAACCAAATACTGTCTTTATTTTAACCATGCCAGTTATGGTCGTTGGTAGTTGCCTATTGTTGCTAGGTGAAATCAGTTGCAAAAAAAAAGAGTGCTACATTGAAAACCTGCCTAGGTTGCTAGCAGGTTGCTAAGGTCGCCCATCATTGGTAGAACAAGCCGATTCGTCTACAAGCTCTCCCTAACTAATTGCTGAGCAGTTGTGAAACATGAAAAAGTTTCATGCAAGTTGGAAACAGAGACCTCTGCAATAAACACTTGCAAACAAAAATGCAACTTTACTTTAAAGGTGAACGGTTTCAGTTTCAGGTTTGCATCCACTTCAAAGTTTCACTGCTGCTCAGTGAATACTTGGCAAGTTTTTGCAGACAAGTCAGCATCTTCCTTGCAAACTGTGGGCAACTGTGGCAATCTGCCAGCAACCACAGCACAGCAGCATATACCTGTTTACCACTAATTTCACCATGTGACTGTCTACAACCAACCAGCTGCTCATTGCCTTATTATCCTGGTGCTAGACCTGTGTGACCGCTTGTTAACAAGATTTTAACAATATATCAAATATTATATATTTTAATAATATTCAGACTCTTATGGAGTAAAGGGATATAAATAATAATGGACACATATTTGGACTTTATGTGCACACCACGAAAGTAAATATGGGTAAATTCTACTTTGGCTGTTATGTGAAGAGATTTTCAGTAAATTTTCAGGTTAAGCCTCATGTTTGTCTGAAAAATTAAAACATCTGGAGTAAAACAGGAACAGCGTGAAGGTGCTTGGTATGAAAACTGGAAGACACTCACCACTATGAGGTTCCACATGCGAGCTGCTTCAGCTACTAACGTGGAGACGCCACTGCAGCCGGGCATCAGGACAATCTTGATAGGCTCGGTGTACAGAAGGTCATACAGCAACTTTGTAGCTTCTCCTGGGTCGCACTGGAAGGACAAAAACGACAGAGTGAGCTTTAAATGGATCGACACCGAAATTAATTAAGTCGAGACAGAAGGTGATGCAGAAAAAAACTGAGGCGATAAGACTGAAGGAGACAGATGGAAAAAAAGAGGAGCGAGAGGAAAAAAAAGAAACAAATAAGCAGTGGAGAGCGGGAGATGGAGGCGTCTCTAAATAGAGTAAGAGAACAGAAGAGAGCAGATAAAGTAAAGGGAAATGACATCGAAGCAGTGGAGTCACAAAAAGGCCAATGCAAATGTGCGTTGAAAAGACAAGTAGGAGAAAGAAAAGGACAAGTCAGGGAAATGGAAAGAGCAGCACAAGAAAGGGTCACGACAAAGTAAAAGAAAATGGCACAAAAGTAGCACAGAGCAGTAAACAAGCAGATGCAAATTTGAAGAGAAAAGATGAGCTGCAGTAAGAAAGAAAAATGCATTATCTGCAGAGTTTCACAGCATCCATACAGCCTGCATCGCCGTGTCTCATCAACACACGACGCGCCGCTGACAGATCAGGACATTAAAAAAACAAGAAAAACAGGCAGAAACAAAGAAAAGCGAGCACAACAATCACAACGGCAGCCATCACGAGCCATTACAAACCTCCAATAAAGTCATTTACAGCGTGTCTAGGTGGCGAAAGTGTGGCTGAATGATCCATCACCACTCTGTCAGCCACATTACAGACGTCTGCACCACACTGCTCATCAGAGTCACAGTTAAACGGGCCTGACACATCTAATGATTCGGCATGGAAGAAGAGATATGGCTTTCAAATACAAACACACACATGCATGGCTAAAAAAAATACACTCCAGATGAGTGTCACAAGCAATCGAATTGCAGATGGTGATGGCAACAACCAATAAAGATCCTAATTGGGGTGTTTGTCTCGATGGCTGAATTGTCTCGTTGAGGCAGCCCTGTGATTTTTCTGAAGTGGTAATCACCAGTCGAGACTCAGGAATGTGAAATGGCCGGGCTTCTTGTTGATTGATGTGTTTTCCATTAACTTTAGATTGGGTGGAATTACAGTGGTTAAGTTTACATGCAATTAGATAATTCAATCGGAGCCCCATTAAGCAGCTCTGACAGCCAGACTTCTCATGTAAATGTTGCTATATGATTTCCTGGATTGATTCTAATCAAAGGGGGAGCTTCAACCGCAAAGACCACACAAAGACATTCAAAAACATTTTTTGAAATGCCATCATGACGGTCACTGCCCACTCTAGACAGCCGAGATCACTGCCTCTGTCACGACTCCTCGGCTAGGAGCTCAGCACGTTTCTGCTTGTGTCCTGTAGGACTGATCAAAGGCACTATATAAACATAGTCACCATGGAATCACCATTAGATCTATCAACTCCCATTTCGATGCCTTGGTTTTAGCTTTATGATACCATTATCTTATATCTGTGAAGGTTCTCAGTCATCCAGGTCATCGTAGTATGACCTTTTCCTTCCAAGCTCCTTAGACTACCATTATCTTACTTTCTGGAGCCAGAAGTCACCATATTTGAAGGCAGAGTGGTTAGTATAGAGAGTCCAAAAGGCTCCATGGGACAGACAGAACATAATACAAGAGTTTTGCTCACCAAAGTGAAGAATTCATTTCTTGGATGAGTTGTTAGTACAAATAACTGCAAATGAGGTCATAATATTTGTCAGTTACTTGGATTAAAAACGCTCTGACAACATGAAAGAAATTTAGAGGTCCAGTTTAGGGACTCGAATTAGCTGAGATAAAACCAAGAAGACGACCACCTGCCAATCAGAGCAACTACACCCCTACAAAAACAGAATGGGCATGTTAGAAAATAATACAATTAAAATAGCTATAAATACTGAAAATTGGCTACTTTTTTTCTATTGCAAAATCCGACACTTAACCATGAAGAGTCTACGAGGAGACTGATTTTTGGAGCCAAATTCGATTTGATTTAAAAACATACTTAACGTTTTCAATATTTACTTCTTTATTTCAGTGTCTACCCACCACTGTGCTGTGGCACATAGGTGTGCCGTGAGAAATGATCAAGTGTGCCATGGAGATTATCTGGTTTCACCTGATTGGTACGCTAAGCAACCAGCGTGAGCAACGGGCAGAGCAATTACATTCTCTTCCACTAGAGGGCAGTACAACTACCTGCTCTAATTAAATGGGTTGCCAACTGCCAGTAAAACAGAAGAAGATGAAGAAGAAATTACATGGTCATGCTGCAAGTGAGACAACGCAGCGTGTAATAGTAATAGATAAATATTTGTAAAGTAGTTAATCTGACCTGGAGAAAATTCCGACCCAGGTGAAGGCCCAGCATGAGCAGTGGTCAGAAGAAAGACAAAAAAGGTATATAACTGGGACAAATCCAAACCAATTCCGCCATGCCTGGTGCGCGGGGAAAAATGATCAATATGCTTTTTGTGACATTTGTGTTTGGTGGTGTGCCGTGTGATTTTTCTAAAGTGAAATGTTTGCCGTGGCTCCAAAAGGTTGGGAAACACTGCATTATTTCATGGTTCCTGTGCTTTATTGTGTCATGAAATAATTTAAACCGTCACTGCAGCTTATCAACACACCTTAACATCTGATTGCTTACCCAGATAACAGACTCATGGTTGGGGGTGGTGTGGACTTGTGGCAGCCAGGTATCCAAGAATGCATTTCAAACTACATCACAAGCAGCAGTGGTGGAAGCAAAGCACCAAACTGCAAGTAAAACGTTGAAATCCTAGTGTTTCTGTATCAATAAATACACTTTTAGGAGTTTTTAGGTGAGAACATAGCGGTATAAATTTCAACTATCTCGTTGATTTGCTGAGATAGAGCCTATTTGCAAAGTGCTCCAACATTTTGTGACATGTCAGGTCCCATTAGGCTAACAGCCAGCTCATCTCAGCGATCAGCTGATCGGGCAATCGGAGCTCATGATGCTTGCTGAGAATAGCCTGCTCCCAGAACACTGTTTTCAAAACCCCTCACCTCTCACTCGGGGGTAAACACGGGATATAAATTACAGAGGTGATATCTAACCGGTGATCGTTTGTTCATTTTCAGATTAAAGGTACGCTTCATAACTGGATAGTTTTAGTGAACCATGATGCACCACTGGAGTGTTGTATTATATTTTCAACAGAATCATTTACTTGTCTTTATTTCATGATGTTCAGATGTGTTAAACTTGTTTATGACACCTTATTTTCCAATAAAACTAACATTAAAAATATTTTAATACAGCGAGGAAACAGAGCATTTTCACCAAGAGCAGAAACATCTGGACTTGCATATTGATGATGTTCCTGAAGAGTAATGTCAGGCCTGTTCCAGAAATTATCAAATTATTCATTTTTAATATTTATCCAACTGTATTCTAAACACCAGCTGGCTGTTATAAGTTATAGAAGTCTACTTGAATTATTAGATCTGTGTGTTTTTTTTCTTTGATGAGCAGTGAGCTATGTATAGATGCATAGCGACTGCTGAACTGTCGCTTGAATAATCAGTAATATTTTATTTAATCTGCCGGTGTACACTTCTTTACCTCATCCAAATGAGTCCAGTGTTTATGACCTTTTAAAATAATTTCACATTAATGGCCCTTTTATAGCTGAGCATCTTGCCAGAGGGCTTTTAAAAACGTGTGTGTGTTTGTAAAGAGCACAGGTAATTAGGTCTAGTATGTGCTACTTTCATCATAAACATTAATCATAAACAGCAGTAAAGTAAACAGTGAAGCTGAGCTGATGTCATTGAGTACGCTGCATCCTCCTGTCCTCTGGACTCCTGAGTGTACTGGTCCAATAGGAACTAACAAGCGTGCAATACAAACTCTGAGAAATACCCACTGCGAGACTCGAGCCCGGAACAAATCAATGTTTTTGATTAGGTCAGTGTTTGATTAGGCCCCGCCCCTTGACTCTGATGGATGGTATTGACAGAAGCACAGAATAATTAATGAAACAGTGAAACAACTGCTTATGTTTTTAAATCAAATTGATATTTTTAATTATTGACAAACAAACTGATGTGTTTATTTATTTGAAATTGACACTTTTAGCCCTCCATGAAAAACACAATTCCAAAACATGGACGGGCTGGTAGTAGAAAGCAGTGCAAACTCCCACTGTGGATCCTGTTTGAGTGGATTTGTAAGACCTCTGAATTATGCTGGATTTTGCCATTCGTCTTTGCAGAAATTCTGTTACTTGTCATGATAATATTGACCAAAGCTGAATCATTTCAGTGATTAAAGTTTTCAGGCGAATGAATGAGTGTAAAATTGCTCCCTCAGTCTATCATTAGTTGCTGGGTTAACACAATTAATATTGACGTGGTAAACAGCTTCACAACATTTGTGTTATTTAGGGTAAGTGCTTGCTCAAAGGGAATCGTTGGGTTTCTCACAGTCATGTAAGGCACTGACCTCACTTTGAGTGCATAACTAAACTAACTGCATAACTGAACTGAATAGAAACAGCCAACCCTGTGCAATCCAACGCAGACAGGCTGCAGGTTTTCTTTCCCATCAATCACCATACCTGCTCATTTCACAGATCACTTCAGCTCACTGGGTGAAATCAGCTGGATACAAACCACATGGTTCTCAGCTCCTCATAAAAATAACTGTTGCCTTATCTTCATATGAAGAAGATGCAGATTGACGCCTTCAGCTTGTTAAACAGTGTCTTTCCCGAAGGTTGTTTGTGTTCTCTGTCACTGTGGCTGTGGGCTGGCTGCATGCTGAGGAGAAGCTTGTTAGTTTTCTTGTGTTACAGTGTTTTAACTTCATTCTGAGCAGTAATTCACCGCCCACGCTAATTATCTTTGAGTTATTTCATCAATCTGTCATTACCACAGCACATTACACGTTTAATAACGGCTTGTTTCCATCAATTTCGCAAATAAGTTGCTGCCTAATATATGAAGACATTAGAATTTCATTTAAAAGTGCAGTTTCTGACCTCATGGATGTTCTTTAAGAATTCACACTGAGACAACTTGCTTAGTCAGGGTTTTGCTAACTCTATATATATGTAGTTACACTAACAGGCTTGCATGCAGAGCTTTACTTTAAAATACTTCTAATGATTGCAGCTGAATGTGTGTAAAGAAAATGAACAAACATTCAGCACACATTAGTCAAAAACTACTTCTCAGGTAGAAAGCCTAATTATTACAGATAACGAGTAAATTTACAATAAAATAGGCTTTCATTTTCTGTGAAACGGCGCCATCATTACACCTGACACTGGTGTTTATCAAAAAACAAATTCAGTTTTACCCAGCAGCAGTTATATATTCCACACACTTTCCACCTTCATCTTAATATGATGTGGCTAACAGGCCGCACTGGTATAAAATGAAGGGGTCTAGTCTGGAACACAATTGCAAAATGGCATCAGACATATAGTTAAGCTTTCAATCATTCACTGTTTCTGTGCGCGCAGGAAATTAAATCTTTGCTTGAACAGAAGCAAAATTGAAACACTGGGCAGCAAGACGAGAAAAGACTCAAGCTGTTTCAATTCATGACAAACCAGCGCAAAAACCCAGTCGCTGGTGAACAAAAACGTATTTCCTTTAGGTTAGAGCCGAAGAGAAGAAACTGTATTTTTTAAACATAACATGGCTTTGCATGAGTAAAGGTCATGGATCATCAGAACCAGTATGACATCGAAGAATGATAAAGACAGGCCTCTCTCAGATCAGATGCTCCCATTCTTACACAGTGCATGAGTAGCTTCACTGTGGCTACAGGAAGTAGACTGCATATAGCTTCACTTAGGCTACTAGTATTCTGAGGAATACTTTTATTAACTTTATAAAATAAATTGGACAAAAAATCAAAGCCTTAAAACCAAAAAAAAAACCCAACAGACCCAAGACACATGAAAATAAACATTTACAAAAAAACATTAATGACCTAATGACTAGTCTTTGCTGCACTTTACTGAGTTTTACTCACACGCCAGTTTCTTCTTCCTGTGCTCTCAGTCTCACTGTGTGTGCACCTCTTTGCATAGAGCAAATGAAATAATATTAATATACTGATGAGACATAAAAACTTCCAGAGTGTTACACTGTGAGAGTGAGAGCGAGTGAGCGAGGGAAAGCTTTGCTTTCCAGTCATGTCAGCTCACTTAAACACAGTTTGTGGTTGAGTAAAAAAAATACAGAACAACGTGTAAGTGAACTAAATGGATCAGCCTGGTGTCACTGACAGCAGATCCAAATATCAGATCAGTGCATCCGTAAGTTTGGCATGCTGTCAGGCTTGGGAGCTTAGAAATGTTCACAAAACACACTAGGCTAGCTAGCCAGGATATAATGATTTGGTTACACTAGAGGAAAAACAGGAACACAACCTCCTCACAACTAGAAAACAAAAAACAAAAAGAGAAACAAAACGGTAACTCACTAGTTATTGCATTGAAATTTTTTCTCATCTGGCAACAGCAAAATTGTTGCCCAGTGTTCGAGCCACGTTTCACAGTGACTGCAATCACAGTCAGACAGATCTGCAAAACTTTGGAAATACCTCCTGTCTATTTACATCATTTAGAAATGCAGACAGATTGCCAACGCGTTGCAATCAATCGGAGTCAGTCTACACTGATGAGTAGTGATGAGTGCACATTTCTTTGCAATACTCAACCAGAATACAAACCGTTGCCAGCGGTTTGTATTCTGGTAATAGAAAATGTGTTTTGCTAAGCAGCTGTGTCATTTCGTAGCTAAACCGCTGTCCTACAGCAACAACTTCACTTTTTATGGAGGAATTTCTGTTTTAGACCTTTGAGGTTCTGGCTGTTAAGTAGTTATAATATAAGTAGTTAATGTGAACTTCTGTTTAATGTGATGCCAACAGATCACAACCTATTTGCTGATTTATCATTTAATCTCCGTATTATTACAAACAGGCTGCTCGTAATTGCCAGCTTGACCCCAGTCTCTATCACATCCTGATCAGCCTGGTAGCAGACTGACTCCATCTGAATGCTGTTTTATCGCCGTTTTGACGCACCACAGTCACTCTGAAGACAGCAGCTGACTACGAGTGCTTACAGACCTGGTCCCCCTTTTCAAAGTAACCATTTCAAAGGCAACCAAATTGCAAGTACGTAGTTGCAATAATTGTGATTGCGCCGCAGTCTCCAGCCACTGTTTCTTTTAGTGTGACTGTGGCATTGATGACAATGGTAATAACAATGGGAAACCTGCAATTATTTTCTGCATATATACAATTTAGCATGTTTGATTTGAAATGAAAAAAACAGTAATACTGATGTTGTGCAAGACAATTAAAAATAATAGAAAACAAATTAAAAAAACACTTTAAAATCCCTTGAGCAACCCATATTAAACAGAAGCCCTTTAAATCTATGAATTCGTTACAGAGTGTTTGTAAGATCCCTGAACAGGCTGCTCGAGTTAATTTTGCTATTAAAACCCTTAATCATTATAATAAAAGCAGATGGAGGCACACACAAAAAACCCAGCTTAGACTGAAGTTTTCTAAGAAGGTAATTCAGTTATTTTGCTTTGAACAGTTACTTATTCCATGTTCTTTTCACTGGTTAGCAGGCAGTAAAAGGTGTATAATGAAAGGGTGTATTTTTGAACACAATTGTGAAATAGCACCAGACTACATCGCTGTACTTTTCAATCATGCCATTTTTCTATGAAAGCAAGAAATGTAACCTTTGATAGTATAATGGGAACACTGCGCAGAGATGAAAATGATATGGAAAAGTTCAAACGTCAATTCATGGTAAACCAGTGCCAAACCCATCATATAGAGCAGGCTGTTCAAAAGAAGCTTTTTGTTTTAAAACCACACACTGTATATAAAAGATGGCTGAAGCCACCAATTGAGCATGTTGACCAATCTTGGAGATGTTTTTAATCACGAGTGAGGGGAGATAGATAGATCTACGAGAGAAACTGCCGCAACAGCATTGCAGATTCATTAAGTGGTCACTTATAAATCAACAATTAACACCTAAACCATCAAAATTCAAGGGTTTTCTGATTCTAATACAACCAAAATCCATTTGTTAGAGGAACTGCAGTTCCTCCAAAGGCCACTTGGTGTCAAACTTTACAAGAGAAATATAGAAAAACGTTGGAAACTATAGGTAATTTCTCTCTTAATTAGATTAACATGGGGGGATTTCTTTGTTGTTTAAATGTTTACTTAAGGTATGACGGCTTTGACCGACAGGTGCGTGGTGACGCAGGTAGCTGTAGCAACTAGCTGTGTGCTTTCTTTTTTTTCCTCTTTTTTGCATGTTATTCAGCCTTAACTGTCAGATACTTCTCTTTGTGTCATGTACCAGTAGTGTCTATACATGCTAACCAAGTTTGCTACCATTTCCTGATAACTAAGCTTTCCACAGTGGCAACATATATCTTCTATACACAGTCTCTGTTCATTTTGTGCTGTTTCCACATGTAATATTAACAGGCTTTAAAGGTAAGTGGCAGAAGTTGGATGTACTTGCAAGAAAAAAATCTGTTCCAGTTGTTGAACCTTACACACAAAGCCTTTGGTAACATAATCAGCAAGCACATGGCCTCCTTATAAAAAAAAAACAGAGGCAAACAGGGGTGTTGGCAGGTTTGCAATAAAGGCTGAGGAATCTCTGCTATTCTTGGAGCTCTGTCTGCTACAGCCCCCTGGGGTCGTCACCATTTCTACTTTCATTTCTGTTCCTCCTTGGCTCATGAGAGCAGCAGCAATGAAGGCCCCCAATGCCATTCATGGTCACATTCACATTCTCTGTCACACACCCAGATTAATGCTACTGTGTGTGTACATAAAACTACACACACACTCACATACCCCACAAAAGATGGGCACTTCAGCTGCTGTCCTTGGTGCTGAAATTCCTGCAGCCAATATCGGTGTCATGTTAACATGCCCATGTAGTCTCTCCAATCAGTCATACCCAGCTGGCGAGAAGCTTTGAAAGAAACTGAAGTTTCCCTG
This sequence comes from Pelmatolapia mariae, assembly GCF_036321145.2. NCBI lineage: Eukaryota > Metazoa > Chordata > Actinopteri > Cichliformes > Cichlidae > Pelmatolapia > Pelmatolapia mariae. The sequence goes on from NC_086236.1 coordinate 72,111,882, forward strand.
AGCTAGGAAGAATGAGAAAATACACTTGGTCGTCATAATATGCCATCTAATTACACTCCAGATTGAATAATATAAAAAGAGTGTGAATAGGGGATATGATCAGGCTTGGGGGACCGCCTGAATATTGAATCTCAAAGCATGCAGAGCTACATCTCCTTAGTTCCTCATAATTGCGTCTGGCACCACACTTCAGGCTCGTGTGCCAACGGACATGCACGAGGACCACTGAAGGATACGAGTTATGCCACAGCGGATGGAAAATTGTGTCACGGCTGCCAATTAAAATCAAAAACGGAAGTGAGGGAAGCACCTTGTTTCACCGCCATTTCTCTGCATCTCCACCGTCTCACTCATCACTGTTAATAATTGATCAAAGTTTGCAGTCTCGGCTTTGATATATCCATGGCAACAGCCTGTGTGGAGAGCGCGTGTCTGCGCGCGATCCTGTGTGTGCATGTGTGCGCACATCTCAGAAGGCTGTAAATAGTCTGATGCTGTCGCCAGAATAGCCAGAGAAACAAGCCGTTCTGCTACCACGGGGTATGTGCATCCATTTAAAAGACAGGCTAGGATTAAGTGTTGAGCTTCATAAATATTTTATGATGTTGAACAAGTTGAGGACATCGCTCCATACTCCCAGCCCAAATTGTCACCTGTTTGCTAAGTCAAATGTCAGAGGTGGAACTACTCTGCTTTTTCTGATTTTCTGCCACATACGGGTGTACTGTTACACCACTCGATGCTCACATTAAAGATGGACAAAGTTTTAAATAATGAGGTCAGTGAATGTGCAAGTAATCCCTGTGAGCCAAAAGCTCAGCCAGAGCCGATCTACAAGAGCCATTTCACTTCCTATTAATCCCATTGTACAGACTCTGGCTGCAGAATAGCCCTCAATGAACGGGAGTGCATAGAGCCAAACAGCTAAAATAATCATTTACACCTGCTCCTGGACAAAAATGTCCACATTTGAATTTAGTTTCTGCACATCTAGCATCGGTAAAGCGTCTGAACTGAAGTAAATCCACACAGTTGCAGATTTACCAGTAAAATGTTGTCGTTCTGCTTATAAACACTTGTTAGTCTGTAAGGGTTTTACAACAGGACGTCCTTGCTCAGCGCCACGTGATTGTAAATAACAACTACACATAAGAAGCATCACAACAGACATTTCCATGTGTGTATAAGGAGCAGCTGGTTGTGCTGGCGGCTGAAGGTGACTGCTGCCAGAAGTCCTTTGCTTCATGCCTGAATCAAAATGGTGGATGCTATTAAGTGGACCTGATGCTGTGACATCCTTAGTATTCAGGAAAAGTATTTAACTGTAAAGCAAATATATAAATATGGAATTATATATATATATATATTGTTGCACTATTATAAATCAGAAGAAAAAAGTTTAACCCGTGAAATTTACATTTTTGTTCCATAACTCCATACAGCCCAACTCATGCTGGACTACCTTACAATTGCCCGCTATGAGGCCAGGAGTCTAGACAGTGGGAGTTCTTGAGTATATTAGTCTCCCAGCTAACACTGCGACATTGAATAACTGTAGGCTGCTGGTCTTTTGTCGACGTCTAGTCGTGGTTGAAAAACACTTTGAAAACAAAAGTCAGACCAAAGCTTTCTTATGAGCTAAACATACACATTGAATATGGCCTGGAGGTCTTTGTTAGACTTTGCTGCAAGAAAGAAAAGTATATTCCACAAAGGTCATTTCTCATTCTACTGAGCTAACTGGACTCCCATCACAGGGTGCATAACACGGGCACAAGGAGCAGACCTACAGTGTTTGTGACGTGCTAAGTTTAGCACACTATAAATGAGAAAGAATTTAAATTCCTTCAAATTTCATCTTATATTGTAAAAACAGGCCAATACCAACAGTAGTAATACTACTTTTTCTATGTGGAGAAGCTGTCAGGTGAATGTCTGTTTTACCACTAAGTAACCAAATTTTAAAGCCCAAATGCATTTCATGCTTTCATTGTCATAAACTGATAAACACTAAACCTGTAGTTTAGCTCGAAACAACATCAACACCCGTCTGTCTTACAGTTCAGATCAGATGACCAGGGAGATAACATCGGGGTTTGAGCCATGTTCGCTGGGCTGCATCTCAAACATGGATGTAGCGTCCAGCTCTGAAAGAAGCCAGTGAAGCTCTTTTCCTCTGTTTACCTATTATTCTGGTTTTATAGGTCTGTGGGGAAACGGCTCTCGTCGTCGTAAATTTCAGTCGCACGCTGTGACAAGTTGCTAGCCTATTAAACTGCAGTGTCTCTCAGTTTCTTTCTCTCAGTCTGATCCATGGCTCATTCGTCGGGTCCAAACTCTGACAGCAACCTCAAAACACTCATATTGAGGCTTCACCAAGAACTTTGCTAACCAATAACTGAGAACCAGGAGGCTATGTCCATCTTTCCTATACGGTCTGCTATTCAGAGTTGCATTGTCTTTTCTACTCTTCTTTTGTTATGATGTCAAAGAAAGCAGATATCCAAAATATGACAACGTCAGACAGCTTTGACAGTATTCACCCACCTTTTGTTTTGCAGGAACAGCCAATCAGAAGGAAAAGGGGAGGTAGCTGTAAGGAAAGAGGAGCGAAAATGGGGCTGCACTAAGGTGAACGAGGATCACATTGTTAATAATGTTTGTTTCTTAATTGCAAAGCTACCCTGGTAGAACACACAAATAAAAATATGGACCTGAAGATATGCATAATAGGTCTCCCTTGATGCATTTCTTTTATTTAATCATTTAGAGATGCAATAAAAGTTTCTCATCATAATAAATTCCAGTTAAGAGTCTTTGATGCATAATTACACTCCGCAGCCTTCATCTCGAGATGCAAACAAAGAGCCATTTAAACCCTCGTCTTAATCTCGCCAAGTTGTGCTTCAAATGTGACGATCTCTTCTCAGACCAAACAAGAATGTGGAATGGGTTCTCATAACTGCATGCAAATATCATAATTAATCTCCTTCTTTATAATTGGTTTTCAGACTGTCATCCTCATTACTATTCCAGCCAGGTGAAAAACGTTTGCAATCAAAAAGTAAAAACCTCATTCTGACCACACTGTACCCAGAGTAGGAGCAATAAATTCCTCCTCCCTCTACCCCCCCTCCCGCCAGGACTTAAAATCAAGGAATTAACCAGTATCATTCAGACAATGTTACACCAGCCTCTTTGAGCTTTTCCCTTCAAAAAGGATCTGCATCTATTTCGCGAGCCGGAGGCGCCAGCGACTCCTGAAGCACGAGGAGAGATGTTTTCCAATCCCTCTGAAATCTCTTCATTGCTTTATTTTTATGTTTATGGCTGCTACGTCTGCAGATGCCTGCTTCACTACACTTGTAATCGGAGGACACACGCACGTATTTAATCTGTTTCGAGTGCAAAGAACGAGGTGTATGTCTAACAAAATGCTCTGTGCCATCAGCTCTGCATACATCCAGCGTATGATTTTGCACACATATTTCCACAGAGCTGAATCCTTGTTTGTTTCTGTGGTGTGCTTCAAGAGTAACTGTGTTGCCATGCCAACTCTCGCTCTCTTTCTCTCTCACATGCACACGCACACACACACACACACACACACACACACACACACACGCTCTCTTTCCCTGCTATTCTGTTTAACAGGATTCCAATGCAGAGCCTTGTACACCAATCAGAATAAAGCTCGTAGCAAATTTCTAACCAGTCCCTGTGCAGTTAACTGTTTGGTGCCCCAGCCAACTCTCCAGGCATCTGTCCTGCAGCATGATTGATAACAACCCTCAAGAGAAGAGACAGAGGATTGCTTTTTTTTAAACAAATCTGTGTCTGCACTCATCCCACTGTTGAGAAAAACACTTCCTTTCAGTGAGAACCCAAAGACGAGGATTATTCACTCACAGAAATAACCCGGATTGTGATTAAGGTTGATTTGGGTGGCGTGGGTGGTTAAAAAGGGCAGTATCTGAACAAGCTGGAGGGGTGATTATTGGATTTATATTGGTCGATAATGCTGACATTTCAAAATACCACCATGATGAATGATTGATGAGCAACAAGCAGGAGGTGTGTTTGCTCATTTAGCAAAATGAATGTGGCACAGAGTGCAAAGACTCTGGGGGGGTTAGCTGTCAGCGGGGTGACCCATAGATGAAAACATGAAAGAACCAAAGCACTTCCTTAGAAAAAGTGACATTTTCACCTGATACCTGATTTTTTTGTATTTGGCAAACATCAGTAAAGACGCTTCCATCACAAAGAGTATGATGTTCAAAAAATATGACCCCAAAATCTACAATACTCAAAGAAAACCTCCCCTGATGAGGTGAGCTATTATTAAAGCAGTTCCTAATGATTTTTAACTTTGGAGAAAACCAGCAATCCTAAAAAATAAAAAAAGACAGCCAGTATAATTTCATAAATCTGCAATGACTCTTAAGAAAACTGGAAATAAAAGCCAGGATTTCTTTCTCTGTTTTTAATCAGAAAAGAACTGAACAAAACACTCACAAGAACTGAGAAAATGACAAGAGCCCTCGTGATAATCTGAGAGGCAGATCATGACATCCCTCAGGGGCTGACACCACACACACACATCACTTTAAGTGCGCACCTCCTCTGACTCTCCTCCACATGCACTCACCATGCTGTCGTAGTGGATGAGCTCCAACTCGTAGTCGGGCAGGATGTCGCTCCTGTTGTTCACCAGGTCCAGGGCCATTTGAGCGGAGGGCATGCACGCCTGACCGCCCGGCCAGCCTCCGCTCATGGGGAACAGCGCTCCGATGTACAGCTTCTTCTTGCCTGCAGACGGCCGTGGCCAGAGGAGGAGAAGGACTATGAGAGATGCCCGGAGGAGTGCCGCGTGGCCGCGGGCTGGGCGGTTTGCCCGCGGAGGACTCGTGCACATTACCAACATGGTTCAAGGTGAGCTGAACCGGAGCAGCTTGACCCCGGTGCTGCAGCTGTAAGGTCGGGCTGTTCTGAACAATCCCACAGCTAAACGTACACTGAACTCAACACGTGTCCGGCTGCCCTGGAGTGTGTTTGGACTTTATGTTGCGCTTTGCAGATACTGTGGCGGACACCTATTTACTTTAAACTACAAGTGTTTAGCAGATCGAGTAAATAATTAATCGGCGTGTGTTTGTGCATAATGCTTGATTAATTATGCATTGCATGCTGGATATTTTCGGGACAGAGTCGTTTACTTTGCAGAGCTCGCGGCGATCATGTGAGAACGCGGTCAACTTTCCATCTCCGCTCACATCGACACAATTTTCCAAACTAAACTAACGCGTGCTTCCGGCCTGCGATCGATCAAGATTATTGGACAGCGCGTCCCTTAGCTACTTACGACTTTTACGCAATCGGGACGCACGAACGAGACGCCGGAGTCCGCGCAGAAGACGTCAAGCGGGTCGAACGGGTGCGTGTTTGGAGACGAAGCGGCGCAAACGGAGGGCTGCATCTACGATCCGTGGACGCAGTCGTGTCCCGACGGATGAAACGAGTTACCGCGGAAAAGCAGCCGCGCTAGCGCTCTGCGACTGAGCCACTGCAGCACCGGCTGGCTGAGTGTGAGGGAGAGAGCGAGGAGGGGAGAGAGAGCGAGCCTGCACGAGCTCTGAGAGCGAGTGAGAGAGAGAGAGAGAGAGAGAGGCTAAACCTCAAAGATTTTGACATTTGCACGGTGACTTTAACTTAAGCACTGCTTCCACTGCACACACGCGCATCTGCGCATTCTTTGGCTTTGTATTTCTTGCATATGTGCGCCCATAATCAATATCTGATCATCGGCACAAATGGCCAAAAACAAGCTTTGGTATTTAACAGGTACAGGAGGCCCGGGCAGGCAATATATGATCAATATAACGGGCTAACTCGTGTCAATGTGAGCCGCTTCAGATTTTCACACAATAAAAATAGAACAAACTTGTTGGGTTAGTTTTCAGTGAGTGCCTCTGCTGAACGTAGTCACATGTCCGCACAGTTTGATCCCACTCACAGTGGCATTCAATTATATTTCAGCCGCTTTTCTCAACTGAGCTGAGTTCTTGTAGAGTCATAAATGTCAAGGTTACACATAATTAACGTTCCAGTGTTTCCACGTCTAGATTTAATGATGCACTGAGCGACGTCTTATTGAATAATCTGCCTGTTATTTTTTCCAATTAATTGATATTTTTATTAGTCTATAAAAATGTCAATAAAAGATTCCCAGCACAGTTCTGAGAATGCCAAGGTGACACCATCTTATCAGTCCAAAGTTCTCCAGTTTACCCTCACACAATATTAAAAAAAGAAAACTTCTAGTCACAAGCTTGATCATTTTCAGTTTTTACTTCAAAAACGATTTTTAAAATATATTTTAAAAAGAATGTTAACAGTAAATTATGTATTGGTAAATAGTGCAGTCCCTACAATCAAAGCTTGGTTGGGTAATGTCACGATAACGTCCACCATGGATCCCATACTCGGACCCTTCAGAGTGCACGACACTAACAACAACATAAGACCAAAGCCTCACTGCAGCAGGATACAAAGCACTGGAAATATATTATTTACACATTCTAAAAGCATTACGTCTTATAGGATAATATGACAACACAATAGTATGACTTTGGTATGACATCATAGTTAGACTACTAATATATACTGTTGTTCAATAAAGTCTCTGGATATTCTGACCATAGAGCTGTTGCCACAGTGTCAGCAGCTGGTAGTGTTGCAGCTTTCTAAATTATAACCAAATGCAACGTGACTGCAGGGTTAACTGACTGATTTGTAGTTGAGTTCAAAGGGACGACAAGGACATCTACACAACACATCGCAAGTTTGTTAAAACTCATTAGAGGCTATGCTCTCTCTCTCTATTGTTCTTTTCCTGACACTGGTCATTTCCAAAGTCTGAGCCACAGCTGTAGATGTTGAATGAAATGTAGGTGGGCCATTAGAAATCATTTACAGCAATAACAAGATTGTAATAATGGTTGAAATCTGCCAACTAAACAGTTACATTTAAAACAGGATTAATGAAACAAAACTGTAAGTTTTAAAATTAGATGTTATTTTGTATCTCATAATCGAGTTAAAGAATTGAATGGAGCTGTAGTTACAGCATCAGGCAGCAGAGGTGGAGCTGTTTCAGAGATTCAGCCTGAACAAGCAAATGAATTTCAGTGTGTTTATATGTGTGACTGTACAGTCGTCCAGCCTGTGACGACGCGTGGGGATATGGTGTCTTTGCCAGAGAGACGAGATGGTTTGCAGAGTTTAGACTTAAGAATATCCTCATCAGTGGTAATTCCAGGACAATTTCAAGGATTTTCAAGGGAGATCAAAATGAAAAGACAACAGAGAAAACACTTCATCTTAGATTTGTCATGATCAGAGTTGTGATTAAAGGCTTGGGTGGAAGATTTTCAGATTTCAAAATGGGTCACGGTAGTCTTAAGTTTGAGAATAGCTGCACTGCGCTGTGGGGCAAAACTAAGCATTTCTTCAATTAAACAACACGTTTGGGTTTATGTCCACACATCTATCCATTCTCTTCCACTTATCCTTAACAGGGTCGGGGGGGCGTCTGGCTTTATGTGATTAACAACAGTGTCTCAGAGGCAGCACCAAGATAAGCAGCCACCATTTGTCTCAATGACCACTTTGCACCTATTTGTCAGTATCTTAACCAGCTTCATGAGTTTGTCATTTAGAATGTGTACCACTTCACAGCTGAACCTTTTCAAAGGTTAACAGGTGGAACTTTTTCCTCCTGAATGATTGAATATTGTGCTGATGTAGTGTTTGCATGGGAAAAACAGTCCTGGTCCCTTAATGAGATACAGCAGTCCATCATTAGCCTATTTTAAGAAATGAAGGTCAATTATTTGGAAAACATTAAGGACTGAAGGTTTTTTCAAGTTCAGTCACAAAAATCATCAAACACTGTGATGAAACTAGCTCTCATGAGGATAACCGCAGGAAACGAAGCCACAGAGTTCCCTCTGCTGCACAGCAGAACTTCATTAGAGTTACCAGCCTCAGAAATCAAGAGCTAACAGCAGCTTAGATTAGAGTGAAACATGAGCTTTTCCCCGAGTTCAAGCAGCGGGTGTTTCTGAACATCAGCCTTGACTGTGGAACTGGCCCAAGGAAATCAAGAGGAAGAAGGGAAGTGCTGGAACTAAGAAAGACACAAGAGACCGGAAGGAACTTGGAGTTTTGATCTGAACTCGATCTGATTCTGACAATTTTGGTTGTCGCTGTATTTGAGAGGTTCAGAGAAGGTGGATGGTTTCTGCACTGAGAAGGAGCCGTGATGGAGGGCAATGCTGGAGGCGTTGTTTTGAGGTCAGAATTCGAGGTAACAATGAACAGTAGCACCAGTGTTATTGTTTTTAACAATTAAATGTAATTTAAGCGACACTGAGTTGTATGCTGTTGGCATTTTGGAGGACTGCAAGTAAATCTCCATTACAGAAAAGTAGAGCCCAAACAATTTATCAGCAGGCTGATATTATTGGCCAATATTAGCTATGCGCCAATCTATGAGTATCAGTATTTATAACAGCCGATAAACAAAAACTGAAAAAGTAAAGAAGAGATGAGAGAAACACCTTTTGAGTATTGACATTGCATTGCCCAGAGGGAACTCTGCAGCGTCCTTGTGGCAGCACGCGTGTTTGGAATGCCACAAAGGCAACAACCGATCTGAGCAGCGTCCGGCAGCCGCTATGCAAGTAAATGCAAAACTACACATAACAAATGTTGGAAATTCTTTGTGATTTGTGTATTAGAAAGAAAAAAATGGACTGATATATCAGAATATCGGATTTTTAAATCACAGATCTGGGATAATTCAGTTTAATGCAACAAACCTCTTCATGAAGATCATATTCTTTCATTTTTGTAGCTGCACTTCTATATAAAATACCAAAACAGGTAAAACGCCAGTTTTAGGTGAAGGCTTGCTTCTTTTTGTTGTCCTTAATAAGCATATTTTTGTGGGTTCAGGCTGATTGTCTGACAAAACCAGACATGTCATGGCTTTAGGAAAGCTGCTCACCTCTTCTGACATTTTACAGACCAGAAGATTAAGAGAGAAAATAAGCAGTAGATTATATATAGAGAGACTGAAAAAATCATTATGCGAGGTATAAGCAGGACATTCTTCAGGCCTTTCCTCTGAATTACAGTCTTTCAAAAGCTGTTGAATAAGCTGAAAAATGTTATAATTTCACCCTAAGAAAACCTAAGCCTCGATGCTGTTTGACCTGCAAATCGATCACTCCACGCTTGCCAGACGAGCACACAAGTAACGTGTAACTCTGATCTGTAACCACCTCTGCCAGCTCTGCCTTCTCTTCCACAATCAAGTCTAAAAATGCTACCGAAGGCGCTTTAAGAAATCAGCACTAAACGTGGCGAGCAGCATCAATCACGCCTTATCTTATTTGCCTTCATCTCGATCTGAGAAGCGTGGTGACGGCGATGTAGCTGGTGTTGATGAGAGGGAGGCTGGACGCTCTGCACACCTGCTGTTTGAACCCTCTGTTCACATTCAGCACAGTCTGTCGGTATCTCTGACACACAGAGACACGCACACTCGCACCTTTTGGATGATAAACACACACGTAGAATCGGGCCTCAGCTGGCTTTTATTTGTGTCTCTCTTTCAGATGAACGTTTGATGTTTTGGGAGATCATTCGATGTCTTTGAATCATTTGAGGAATGATAGAGCTAAAAGTTAATAGCTTATTATCTAAACTAAAATCTCAGAAAATCGTCGCGGCGGTGGCGACACTTTTAGCCATTTTCAAGCATTATTGGATTACTGACTTCACTCTTATTCCATTTTATGGTCTTGTTTTTGCCTTTCTTGTGTAAGTGCTCTAATTGCAATGTAATGTTAGCGTTAGCTTTTGAAAATTACTCATTGCAATGATTGAGAAGAAGACCATTATTTCTCTGGGCCAAATTAAAATCTCTTTGTAGTTGGGCGATGGAATATGACTATTATATAACCCTGGTTCATTACCCAAATCTCATTATCTGGATATCTCCATGTAGCAGAGAGCTATTCAGATCCAGCTGCTAACAAGCCCTCACAGGCTGACATGAGTGCAGTGATCATCTACTGGCATTTGCCTTCCACTTCCACCTCCTCTTCCTCGCTGCCACCCGTGACCCATCCAACACACCATCAATTATTCAGCTGTGAACTTTATATGCTGTTTCCCTCCATAAGCCTGCAGCCAACACAGGCAAGATGCGACAGCATCGGACGGTGCACTGTTAACAACCCCCATGGTGGCAAATGCCACATTGGGAGAAGACATTAGCTGAGGCACAGCCTGAAAAAGCTGCATTGGAGAAATGAGTGCTGTAACATGTTGCTGAGCTGCTTTAATGAGGCGCCTTGTACTGTAAATGTGTGTGTCTGCAGTTTGCACAATGGGTATCCTTCAGAATAATGGCCTGTTTTCCTCCTGGAAGACGTGTTAGTGGAAAAATACTGTTTCCTTTTTAACAATAGACAGATTACATTCGCCTCCACCTGCAGAGCACGTGTTACTCTGGCAGAAATCCAAATCGATGTGCTGAAAAATAGATATCGGGGAAAATAGGATTCCCAAGATCTATGTTTCAGATATATGGTACGGTTTTTTCAGCGTGCAACTTTTTCCTTTTGTGGCGGAAGTGCCGGCCAGGATTATTTGAAAGAGCGTGATTTATGGAAGCATGAATGTTGGCCAGTTTGCTAGAAAAATGTAGTTCATCAGGCAGTAAAAAGGACTAACTTAGATACAGTGTCATCATTACATAATTTGTCCTGCAGCAGCTCTCTCCACTCTGCAGCATCTCACTTATTAGAGAAATCTATCTTGCCTGAGTATCGGGGCGGAGTGGATTCTGTTAAGAATAATAAATCCACTGCTTAACTATAAAACTATTCCACTGGGACATAACTTCTGTGTATTTGTTATAAATATACCAGTAAAAAAAACCATCTAAAATATCTTCTGCTTCACTGTCAGAAGGTTTCCTCTGCCAAAATATTGCTACTCGTGTGCTTTGGAAATCCATTACTGCCATGCGCAGGTCTCAAACTCACATTTGCATGAGGTGAGGAGCGTGACACTTGAGGTAAATTATTTTTTTTTAATGTGCGGCTCAACTTTTTGGGGCAACCCTAAACTCACAGCAGCTGCAGTGACATCCAAAAATCTCAGGCTGGGAGTGAAAATGCTCCTTTTTTGCATTAGTTTTGAATTTACTAGAAAATATTTCAATACAACTGAGAATCTGAGCTTAATGTTCAGTCTAAGCTTGTTGAAGCCTGATAACTCACATTATCCCAGCATGATTTGATAATCATTTAATTAGCGACTCCCACCTGACCCCTCACCATCACATGATTTTTTTTAAACAGTAACTTTAGTATATTTAATGAAGTCATGCAAAATTTTACAAATAGGCCATAAATATTTTTCCTCAAAGTGCAGACAGGTGGGATGAAGTTTTCCGTTTGATCATTGGCATTATTTTTTTCTCAAGCGTTTTTGAGCCCACATGACATTTTCAAGGTGGAAAAATCCATTTCAGCTCCAAGCAACCAAATCTATTTTACAGCCACAACCTGAATTTTGTTCAGCGTGATTTTTTTCAATAAGCAACTTTGAGAATCAATATATATAGAGGGAGCGCTATAGGGGATGTATTATAGCTTTAATAACAAAAATGCTCCAATTTAATATTGCAGATGTTGATCTGTTTTCTGATTATTGAAAGTTTAAAAAGTGCATTTTGGGTAAAAGTATAGGTGGCTGATCAAAGCATGTTCTAGCATATGTATGACAGTCCATCTTCCAGCAATGATTCTAACTGTATCCAGATCATTTCATAATATATAATAATCCAATTTTAAAACTCATGAAAGTAGCTTATGGCTGTGTAATGGAGCAGCGACATTCATACTCATATCACCTCGATTAAACAACTTTTGCTCTTTTTGCAATTTGTTTCTTTAAACGTGTCATTTAAATGGATGTTTTTCATCCCTGAAGATTTCCTGTGGCTGTCTTCTGTACTTGTGCAGTTATGTGGGATCAAAAACTGACCTGTAACTCAGAAAACATTAATGAGGTGTGAAGGTACATTTTTTTCATGACTAAATTTATTCTACCAAAAGAAAAAGAGCTGACTGCGAAAGGGTCAAACGGGAACCTCTATCTGATTTGGTGTTACCTCTAACGGAAGAAGACGGAAAAAGAAGAAGGCTGATTTTACACGAGGCTGTAAATATTCGTCTCATGTTATGACAAACTAAGTGAGCGAGGTTTTTGGGCAGTTATTGATTCACACAGGAATAAACATAGGTATCAGGTTGCAAATATGTGTCATCGTGTTTGTTCCGATAAAAAGTCTTAAAAAGTTTTCCGACAGGCATGAAAAGAAAGTTTTTGTTTCTACTGTGCAAAGTTGTGACATTACAGCTTCACTAATGAGTCGATCCAGAGTGCAATCACAATCAACAATCAAGGCCCTGAACAAATGCCACGCTCATTTACATCATGGCTAAAGTAAGCAAAATAACACTGAACTTCTCTTAACTACAATAATGAACAGACAGCAGTGGCTGCCAACACATATCTGAAACCTCTGTGTGCATGCGTCAGTGCAACAACATGATCAAATCATATGTTTCACAGCTCCACTGTTGATTGGCTCTTTGAAGGCAGGGTGAGATTAACACCATCTTTACAGTTCACTCATTTCTATTCATAATTCTTCGAGTGTCATGTCTGTGTCTCTCTCTTATTATCCCTCTGGTTGGGAATTTTTGACTTTTAAGTGTCCTCGTAAACTTTCAGCGGGGTTGACGTAATACGAATGTGGAGGAAAGTCTGCGAAAGTCGTCGCTCTTTGGTCCTTAAAGTTTTGATGTGTGATTGTGCCAATTATCCTGCTGCAGTACGAATCCTTCCCCACAAAAATGCAAACCAGAGGGTGGAGCACGTCTCTGCAGAGTAGAGAGCTGCTTCTCCTCAGCCAGGGTGGAGTCAGTTCACTGCAGGTGTCCAGCTACAAACTTTTCTCTTTCTGGCATCATTCGTTCTCTCCTTACATTCAGCCTCAAGTTACTGCCACTGATGTTTACCAGGGTTCATCTGTAAACTGGACTTTCTGTCCTCGTTTCTCCTCCTGGGAAATGGCTTCGAGACGCTCCTCATCCTCTGAGACCACAGCTAGGCAGCTTTCGTTTGACTTTGGCTGATTCAGCTCTTGTGTTCTTTATTTAGTAAAGTCTATATCTGTGATAAACCTACTTTGCTGTCTCTCAGTGAACAAGGCTTGATGAATTGATCCGCTGAAGGCTTTAGAGTTTCATGCACTGGCCCCTGATTTGGCTCAGAGAATACCTCTGTTTGCTCAGAATAACAGTCCAACTTCTCTGTTACTTTGCTCTCATGCCATCCTTCCCATGCTGCTTATTCAGCAACGTTCTCCTGGAAACTTGAGGCAGAGATTTATTTCTAACAGGTGAACAATGGCCTTTAAGTCAATGAAATATGTATATATATATATATATATATATATATATATATATTAGAGATGGACCAATCCTATCGGTATCGGTCCGATACTGACCTAAATTACCTGATCGGATATCGGAGAGAAATACAAAATGTAATCCGATCCATTAAATATCACAAAAGCACCTCACAAAACTTGCGACATGGCGTAACTCAGCTCATAACCTTAGCACGTCGGAGCAGTATGCCTCACGTGATAGAGCGGCTGTGCGGTCTGGTTGAGCATTTGTACCCTCGCTACCAAACCCGCATTTCATCTCCGAGAAAGTTATTCCAGAGAGAAGTAAAGCAAGTGTGTAAGTTCATCTCTGAATGTTTGTAAAGCATTCCCACGTTAAGCTTAACAACCAATATATGGAGCGACTGCCTCCCCCTCCCTCTCCTGTTGCTACTTCAATCATGAAACTGATCAATGATCAGCTGATCGGCTTTTCTCTCTTGTTTGTTTTTGGTCCACTTTGCACCAGAAAGAGGAAACCAGCGGCTGAACAACAGCAGCACGTTTAAGCTTGATAAGCTGTTGTTAGAATTTATTTAATATTACTTTCTACACCAGGATCCTTTTCTACGTAGCTGACGTAACTGTGCAGGGGCGGATCTAGCAAAGTTTAGCCAGGGGGGAAGGTAGGGCATTAACATGGAAAGGGGGGCACAAAGACATACTTTACTTTCTTATTCCTATTTTAAAATGTCTAGCTTTTAATAAATAATTATTTGAATCTTACACCCAAAGTTTTAATCTGATGTAAAATGTATAGAAGTCCATTACTGTATATAGTAACTGTTAAGTCTAATATACCCTAGTAAGCTATAGTACTTTTTCCTTTGGGAAAGTACCATCTGTGCAGTTTGCAATTCTGTTGAAGAGAGATGTTGAATCTATTTAATAATTGTAGAAAAATAACTGAATTCTGTGCTTTTTTTTTTTTTTTTTTTTTTTTTTTTTTTTTTTTTTTTTACACGTGCATTAAATTAAAGTTGATTACGTCGATTAAGCATCATGAGGCAGAGGGTGGGGGGGTGGTTCCCTATTTTTTTTTTTTTTGCTGGGAGTTTGCAACCTTATTAGTTAGGTTGTTTAATATTCCTGCTAAGTACTCTTTAAAATACCAGAATAGGGAGGATGGAGGATTTAAGTTTATTAGATTGATCAGTTTTGCTGAACTATGAAATATTTTGGGTGCAGTGTATTTTTTTGCATACAGGTATAACAGAATAGCTTTAGTGGGGTTTTTTTGTGTTTTGAAACTTGAGTATGAACTTTTACAAAATGCAGCAAGATATTAAAAAAACTGTTTTATTGATTAAAAAACACACTGTATCGGATTCATATCGGTATCGGCAGATATCCAAATTTATGATATCGGTATCGGACATAAAAAAGTGGTATCGTGACATCTCTTACATATATGTATATACATATATATATACATATATGTGTGTGTGTGTGTGTGTGTGTGTGTGTGTGTTTTAAGATTTCAAAGTACTCACACAATCTAACAATATTTTTAAAGGCTGTCCCAGACTCAGGATTACATGCTGTGAAAAAGTTCACGTAGGTATCACAAAGCACCAAATCCCACAGTGAACTGATTGTGTTACCAAGTTTGTGGAGCTCATATAAACCATCCTTCAGCCCACTTTGTTTGCTTTAATTACAATAAACTGCAGCTCATGTTGAGTCAGTCACATTTGCACCATCCTGCTGCAAAAGCACTCTTTTTATACACTGAACGTCGTCTCCAACAAATTACACTTTTTGCTTGTTTTTCTGCAGCAATAATTACAAGTTTAAATAAAATAATCATCAAAAATCAAAAGGCACACACATCCAAAAGAAAAAAGGTGAAGGCTGATTTTTTTTGTCTGTATAAAACGACAAACCTTCACCAGGTAATCTTGTTGATGGTTAAAGACAAATGTGAGGCATGAAGGGAGAGGGTAATTTTTCTTTTTCCGTTTGTAAAAATTTATGTCTTCAGTCGGAGCAAATTCACTTGAAGCCAAGTGCTAAAAAAACAGCGTCGAAAAGTCAGGAATGATCAGGGGGCTGAAGCATATTGTTGGTTTTCAAAAGATAAATAGAAATAAGCCAGCCATCATTATGTCGTAGCCTCTTAGCACTTTTAAAATCTGATGATATTAAAAAAGACTCAATGGATTATTATGCCCCTGTTTTTGCTGCTTTTCTTCTACGGGCGCATATGGTTGTTAAACTGTTGTCAGAGAAACAGTAACAGAAACTAGATGCAGTCCTGTTGCATCTACACACAGAAACACACACACAAGGTTGAGCAGACTCAGACAGGAGCAGGGTATTAACCTTTCTCCCGCTGAGGAGGCAGTAAGTGGGCGGTGATGGCACATGGAGTGGAGACAGAGAGCAGAGCTAGAAGGAGGTCAGTGTTGAGACAGTGGATGGAAATTTCTATTTGAGGAAACAGTCTTCTCTGTTGCTTAGTTAATTATGTGTTTGTTAAGTCTGTGACATTTGCAAAGTTTTTCACCGGCAACTTATTCTTCCACCTATGATTGCCTGCATAAAGCTAAGAGTTCAGTGTTGTATATCCTGTTTGTGTGGGACTATGAAGAGGATGTGTACGTGCAGCCTTATGGGTCTCTGTCACAGACTCTGTAAAAGAATCTATGGCAGTGATTCCCAATTAGAGGTATAAGTACCCCGGGGGATTACGCAGACAGATTGTCTTAACGAATATATAAAAAATAAAAACATATTTTATAGTTTAATTGAAGAATTAAGTGGACCTGAACAGGTTTGTGCAGAAAATTGTTAAGAAGCTCACCAAAGTTGAAGGTATTAGAGAAAAGTAAGGATGTTTCATAACAGTGTGCATAACATTGTTAGCAAAAAGCCTGAATGAACAAATACAGTCGTTCATGAATAAACATATAAGCTAGCTGACTAAAATTATTAAATGAGTTGGTAAAGGTATTGCTGCTTCTTTTAAGTGTTAAAACTAAAAGTGTAAAGTATAAAGGTCTGAAATTATTAACTGAGGGTCAAATTTTAAATTGTAAACTAAACGAATCAATGCACAGCTTTAATTTGGCTTTGCTTAAAATAGATGATTAATTACCTAAGCATAACAAACTGTTATTACAAAAACATAAATGAACTTAAAGTTTTCTGTTTGACTGTATCAGTCTCTCACATCATGGTGGTGTTCCTTTTTGCACAGCCAACCACAGCATTTTAACTGGGTTGAGGGAGCACTCCCATTGGTTTTAATGGGAAGCCTTTTTTCTAATTCTAGTGTTATGAGCTTTAAGATTCTAACATGCTAACTGAAGCATGTAGAGTCTGACATGCAGCTCGCTCTCTCCATTCCTGGGAAGACTGTGGCATTGTGTTAACACACACTTGAATGCTACAGACCAACAAACTGACAAAACTACCTACTTAGGCTACTTTAGCTCTTAATTCCTTTAGAAGCACTAATGGTGTTCTTTAGCTAAACGTACAAATTAAAGTTATAACTTGTTTGCTAAAGTTATGGACGAAGACATGAAATTGTTTAGGATGAAAACAGCCTAATACATAAACTAAGAGTTAACAGTTGTAATTTATTTATTAAAAAGAGTGACTGAAAGTTAAAATAGAAAGAAAAGTGTAAATGTTAGTTAGCAGTAATGGAAACAAATGTAGCAAAAGTAGCATAATGAAAAAGTGTCCACCAGAAACATAAACGAATGGCTGAATTAGCAAACCTGTAGTTAAAGATAACTAGTTTGCTTATCATAACTGTTAAACTGTTAGTTATATAAGGTACTTTTAAAATGACCCTTTCCAAATTTTAACTCTCACCACCAATATTTATCCGTGGATGTGGTGAAATATTTTTGATCTTTTTCTTTTGAATTTTCTACTTAACCAACATATTTCCTCAGGAAGCACCGACTTTTCTCACATTAGCATTAAAAAAGCATTGAGCCACCCTTCATTTCTGGCAGAATAGGAACTGTGTGCAGTGATTTATTGAATCCTAAATCTAAGTGTGCTAACATAAATGAAAAAGCAAAAAAAAAAAAAGGCATTTAAAAAAAAAAAAAAGCAGCTTTCTTTCTTTCTTCCCCACAGCCTGAGCTCTGTGAGGCAGCATTCTTGTCATTTCTTTGTGTAGTCTTCAGGAAAAGTTCTCCAGGCTTCTTGAAGGACACTCAAAGCTCTTCTTTGTGTTTCTGCCTTTTGTTCTGTTCAAAATCTGAGGCCACTTCATTGCTTTCATCGTTTCATCACTTTTGAAAAGATCCCCAACACCCTGGCTGAAATGCAGCCCCGAGCCATGACAGAACCTCCCCCATGGACACTCGCTGGTGCGACTCTCTCCTGATGTTCTCCTTACACACTGATCACGACTTGAACCAAAAATTTCAAACTGGGATTCATCAGACTCCAGCAGACCAGTTGCCACTGATGTTCAGTCTTTTCTCCCAGTTTCTCATCCTTAAGGCTTCTTGAACGCCTGAGACCGTTTGTGATGAGGCTTCAGTGAACAGTACGTGGATCATCTGAAGGTCCAGATGCATCTCTCAGGTCCTGTGTCAGATCTTTGATGGATTTTTCCTGTTTCTTAAACACACGACTTTCAGATATTGTTCATTCACTGTCGATGTTTTGTTTTTCTTTAGACCTGCCACTTCTACTTTAGTCCTCCACTTGTCCAGTTTCCCTCAATTTTTTAACAACACACATCATACTGTGACATGCCAAGTCTTCCACTAATAGTTCTTCTGGAATCACATTGTTGGTGCAAAGATACAATTTTATGCCTGTCAAACTGTGTTACCGTTGGTATTTTTCATAGATTCAACAAAAATGGGAACAAATGATGTGTTTTTGTCGTAGGCTGCTGGTAACAAAGTGCCTAAAGATACAATTTAAAATGTGTTCTTTGCTAAAATTTTCTTTTATGTTCACACCACCGGTTTACCCTTCGAGTTAGGTACCTTTCTCTGCTTGGATGCTGCTCAGGAGCACCTAAAAGAAACAAAGACTGGCTCTTTGGATGTCATATGTCAAGAAATGATGGGTGGCTTAAAACTTTTGCACGGCATTGTACCTTTCAAATATGCTCACAGAAATGAACCACTGACAGTTTATGGAGAGGAGGTGTTGATGGAGGAGTCCATCTGACAGGTCTTTGGGAGAACACCAGAGGAAAAAAAGGTTGAACAACCTGTCTGAAAGCGTGGCCAGTTCCTAATGTGGTGACATAACTGTGCAAGAGGGTGAACCATCCTGCAACAGTTACTAATGTATTCATGATTCTTGCCAGGGATCAGATCAAGTGGCTCTTCTTGTAGATGCGTCGACCCTTTTTTTTACCAGGGAAGGCTGACTAAGCACATTAGTTTATTTTCAGAGAACGACCTGCTGTGAACTTGCAAAGTTTAAACTCTGTGTTTAAGTAACACTGTGTGTAGCAGCGGGGCGGCGTGAGCAGAATATCCCTCTAATATTGTATCCCTGTAATATCCTGTCCATTTTCAAAAAGTGAATCTTCAGAGAGGGCATAGAAAAAGTGATTAGCAACAAACTAATAAGAATATAATTTCCATTAAAACTTTGGAATTACAATTAAGCAAAGACACAGGGGGGGTCGTTTAGATGAGCAGAAAATACTTCCTCACTAATGAGCAAATGAAACCGTCCTCAAAGTCATAAATGAAGGATTTACTCAGAACCTTTCTTCGTGTAATTGGCTCGTTGGAAACTGGAGCAGAGCCCGTGAGCTCTGCAATGTGTGCATTTTCTGATATAAGATATGAAAACTATCTTCCTCAACTTATGTTTACAGCTTCAACTATGATCTTGTTTATCACAGCAGTAAAAAAAAAATATTGAGTTGGACAAGCTGTTCAAAGCTGTTCATGCCCTCAAGTCAGATCTTCCAGCTGGTGTGGGGATTTAAACCTTCAGTTAGAACAAGCGCCTGTTGGTGCTTCAGGCCACTGCTGCCCCACATGGAGACACGCCCGAGTGTGGGGGGGTTTCTCAAAGATCTCTGCTGCCCTCTTGTGGTGAAAAAGACACACCGCAGCCTGGTGTAAAACTTCAGAGGACTGACGGGAGATCAAAGATGGAAGTCTGTTTATGAAATATATTATGATTTGAGGTCTACTCTTTCTACTGAAACACTGCATATTTGTGATGATTTGACATGTATTTAAAAAATCAGTGAAAGAAGTCAAAGTTGATTTTATCTGAAGTAAACTGATTTTTGGCAAAGTTCCAAAGAGGCTCTGTGTTTCAGTGCCATGTCCACTTTTATGTCGCTAAACATCTGCACAACTTTACATCTATTCTGTTTGTGCTCATCTTACAGAAGGATTAGAAGGAAAAGATTATTCAATTGAGAATTTTATTTTTAAAGACAATGGAGTCTTTAAAAAGACATCCTTCCAGTCACACTGGAAGGATGCACTGCAAACACAAAGGAAGGTGATAAAGTGTTTAGATATAGTTAGATGTTGGGGTAGGCTAAATATGAGAATGGAAGAATGAATCTGTTTGTGTACTAAATGGACTGTATGATGTGTAGGTTTTTAATTTTTTTTAGCACTCAAAGCACTTTTTAAACTGCTGCATCCACAGACACACTCATGCACACCCAGATGGATGCATCAGAGGGTATTTGGGATTCAGTGCCCTGCCCAAGGACACTTCAGTATATGGCTGCAGGAGCCTGGGATCAATAGGATCAAATGGAAGTGCAGAGGTCTATACAGGAAATGTGAGTGAAATGAACAGTATTGTAAAAAAAAAAAAAATCCA
Source organism: Pelmatolapia mariae (assembly GCF_036321145.2). NCBI lineage: Eukaryota > Metazoa > Chordata > Actinopteri > Cichliformes > Cichlidae > Pelmatolapia > Pelmatolapia mariae. Next base: position 72,132,283 of record NC_086236.1, read on the forward strand.
AGTAATTTCAGACTTCAACTTCTTCATGGCCATGTTGAGTTTTCAAATGCTTAATGGGCTTCATTACAAAGCTAATTATAAAATAGTATATATACTCATTTTAATAACTGAATGATTTCCCTGTAATGTTACGTCATCTGCTTCACTATTTACAAACATTTGTGAAAGAATGTGGTTGTTCTAAACACATCACTGAACGTAAGCATCTTGTAAATGATCATTCGAACAAATCACCATATGACATTTCTTCTCTTCTTCTTGTTCCATGATCAGCTGTAAGTAGTGTTATAGCACAATGGAAGCATTTAGGATCCGTAGCAGTGTAAGACCACGATGGTTACACAGCAGGGTCACAGCGTGTTGCCAGCTCTCTGCTGACTCAGTAACTGCAGAGCATTAACATCAGTACAAAGCCTGTGTGTCGGGAGCTTCATGGCCTGGGTTTGCACAGCTGACCTGTGTCGTGTTTGCTATGGTGATTACCTATTGGTTTGTTATTTTTGATCGGGATATAACCTGTTATGTCAGGGTGCTCTATGTCACGGTCGTGTGACCCACTGTTTAAGTTTTATTGTATTTTGTTATTCATTGGTTTTCTAGTTTCAGTTTAGTTTATCTAATTAATTTCTACAATGCACAGGTTGCTGTTCTTGTCCTTTGTTTGTGGATCCTTTTGTGTCTTCTCCCCTGTTCTAAGTCTCCCTGCTTTGTGGGTCTACCTGTCATGTTTTATGTCTCTGTGGTTCTTGTTGTCAAGTTCGTGGCATGTCTGCGTCTCATCATGTTTCCTGTTTGTTTCAGTTTTGTTTCCATGTTCTATGTGCTTAGTTTACACTTCCACTGTGGCATCATTATGTTCATTCTAGTCAGCTGTTTCCTCATACGTCTCCACTTCCCCTGATCTCCTCATTTGTGGAGATCTGTCTTCCTGTGTTCAGTGTCTCGTTGTCTGTGTTACCCTCCCTACCCTTTGTCACAGTTTCCCAGTCAAGCCATAGTTGTTATCTTCTCTAGTCGTAGTATAAAGTCTCAGTGAGAGTTTCCCAGTTTATGTTCAGGTTTTCCCTCAGTTTAGCCTTGTTGTATTTTCTTGAGTTTTCAGCCCTAAATAAAGGCTCACTTTTTGTTAAGTTCAGTTTTGTCTACTTGCCTCTGTCTGCACTTGGGTCCTCTACTCTCTCCACACAGTCTGCCACGGCAGCCTGTGACACTCTAAAAGTGAGATTCCTCCCATACTAGCTTCATTTGGTCCCTGTTAAATCCAAAATGATCTCAATATTAATTCTACACAGTCCTGAATGATCAGGCTCCATCGTATCTTAAAAACCTCACACTATTATCTGACTTCACTTTCAGGCTGCTGGCTTATTTGTGGTTCACAGAGTTTCCAAAGGTAGAATATGACGCAGAGCCCATAGCTGTTAGTCTGGATTCAGGAGACAGACATCTTCTCCACTTTTAAGATCAGGCTTCCAGCTCTCCTTTTCTGATGAAGCTTACAGTTAGGGCTGGATCAGTTTTCTTAGTTGTGCTGCTTGGCTCAGACTTCTCACAGTGCACTGAACAGTCCTTCTCTCCAAAATATGCAGTCATGTGACTTTTGTTTACAGTCTTTTGCAGTTTGTGTTTTGTCTGTTTTGGGGTTTTTGTCTCCCTTTTCTCTCTCTTGACCCCCTGACAAATCGATAGACGGCCCATCATCGAGGCTGGTTCTGCTTAAAATATCTCCCTGTTAAAAGGGAGTTCTTCTTCACCACTGTCTCTAAATGCTGCTCAAGGGTGGGCGTGGGGCTGATCATTGGGGCTTTTCCTCAAACACTGTAGTGTCTTTACAGTCCAAAGCATCTTGAGGTGACGGTTGTCTGTTGCACTACTGAATAGATTTGATATTTGTCCTTATCATTTACTCTCTTAACAACCACGAGGTCACTAGCTGCCTAGCACATTTTCAGATACACATGCATTTTGGGCAAAGTTCTTTGCTAAAGTTCTTCTATTGTCAGCTTTTCCATTTGGCAAAAATTCCATTAAAAAGGAGTGGACGGGATCCTGGTGACTCTCAGAACTGTTGCCCAGAGCCACAGATGGGGCAGGACAGGTCAACAGGTCATCGCTGAGCTGACCAAGGTTAACAGATTTCAAAATCACAAAATTAGGAAACGATAAGAAGTTCTTACCTGTGTAGTTTCTGTCATCTGTGGCAGGGAAATAGAAAAAGGACGAAAGAAGAATTGATTACAAATATATTCAGATTTTTTTTTGTTACGATAAATACTCCAACAGAGTGAGTGGGGGGAAAAAAGTTTTTAACTGAAAGTGTTCAATGTTACTTTGCTCCACTAGGGGGCAGCAATACAACACCGTAGTTATCCTGTGAAAGGGTCTGGAAGGTTTATGCTGAGCAGCAATGCCTGGCAGGAAGTCCCTATTATGTAATAGTATGAACAACACATAGCATATAAAACCCAACAGAAAACCTATAAAACCTCATTTAATATAGGCCCAACACAGACAACTGTTAATGCACTTTCAGAGTCTATTTGAAGCATTCACACATGTAGGTCAGCATTTCTAAATCTAGACTTTTAGGGATTATACAATAAGGGTCCTACTTTCCAACTGTGCTGATAATTCCTCTTTCATCTCTTTTAATACTACCATTCCCATAGCAACTTTACTCGTTGCCATGCCAACTCCTCTGATAACCAGTTGGCATCTTGTTTCCTTCACTTGTTTGTTTCATCTATGTGTGTGTGTGTGTGTGCGTGTGTGTGTGTGTTTGTTTCCAAAATCCTCATTTATTTGCACTAATTTGAACAAATCTTTTCCGACAGCGGACACGCCATCTGCTGTAACTGAGAACACTGATGGGCGTCAGTGACATCACTAATACCCACTCAGGCTCTTTATTCCTGACTGTTGTTTCATGTACAGGACGTCATTTGCTTTACCTGCCCGTGCCAACGGTACAGACGACCCTCTGAGGATTTCCACTGTGATTGGCTGCATTATTTATTGCTTAGCAACAGTGCTCACTGATGGGAGAGCAGGTGTTTGCAATTATCTGTCATCTTTAAAGCCTAATGCTCCTATTTTCGGGAGGCAGACTCTGAAACCCAAGTGAGCAGTGGTAAAATACTGGGCTACAGCGATTCTGTGGAAGAGACACTCGGGAGAAAATTAAAATATAATACAGTACAGCATGCTTGTCCTCACCCCCAGGCCAGAGTATATATCTATATATTATTTAAAAAAAAGTTTCCACCTGGCTCACTGAAAATCAGCAGATTTCTTGGTATAATACCTTTAGTATATTTAATGAATCTCCCAGCCATAATTCAGAAGGAATCATTCAGAAGGAATCCTGGCTAAAAGATTCAAAAGGAATCAAAGAATCGCTGCTACAAGTTGAGCCTGGTATCAAAAAGAAACCTTTCAGATGCTCCAACCAGTCTTGCGCAGCTACCTATGCCATGTGATTAGATGACCCTTGAAAGTTTACCCAGAATGCTTTTTAAACTTTTCTTCAGTAAATGACCAGAAAATAAATCAACATCCAGGGTACCGGTGCTTGTTTCTGTTCTTCTACATCACAGACAGTTTGCCTCTGATATATACCCCATGATAATCATTGGTTAGAGAAAAAGCTGTGCTGACGATAACAAACCCATTTTGGAGTGGCTGTAAACTTGATTTGGTTGTGGGTTTTGACAGTTTAAATGTGGCTTTCAGCCCTAAAAGGACTGTGCAGCTATCTGCTGTACTCATGGAGTTATGAGGGATCAAAGATGCTGGAAAAAAATAAAGTAGCTAAAAGTACCAGATTTCAACCCACCCCTGTCTACTTTGATCAGGTGGGAGGTGGGAGGCTCTGAATGATGAATAAACTGTCACATCAACTTTCTGGGATCTGGAAAATCCTATTTAACCTTCAAGTGACCAAGCAGAGCCATTTATGACCCCAGCTGTTTATTACTTATGCCACTGTGATATTTTTAATTATGAAAATGTTTCCTGGTCTGATTTTTCAAGGTTTTAGTTCCAAGAACACAAATACATGTAAGTTTTGTTTTTATTGGGATTTTTTTCATTACAGGCTTTAATTTGAATGTTTTGCGGTGAACTACCAGAATTAGAGCAAACAGCCAGAACTTAACACCCAAAATGACGACGAAAAGAAGAGCCCAAGCAATTTATTGGTAGGCCAGTATTATTAGCTATTATTAGATATCTACCCGTCTAACAGTATCAGCTTTTAAATTGCTCAAGGACTTAAACTTCTTGTAACAGAGGGAAACACCCTTCTTCCATTCCATGACCGCTGATGTTGCATAATTTGTCCACCAGAGGGCACTCTGCAAATTCCCTGTTGTGTTTTTAGTCACCCAAAGCATAAATGGGTAAATAAATAATTGAACATAATTTGTTTATGTTTTGCATGTCTGAAAGATGAAAAAAATATAGGCGATTATATTGAAATATGTGATTTTTAAATCAGCCTTAAAATTCCTATCAGGAATGAAAACAGCTCCGCAGAGATGATTGGAAACTGCAATTTGCATTACACTATTTTAGAATATGCATCATAGATAAAGGGAACAGTAGTGTAAGGCAAACACATAGTGCCATTAAATAGTATTCATGTTTACATTATTATTTGTTACTGGATTATTATGTATTATCACAATTATTGAGCTAATTGCTTATATTTTTAAAATTTGAATGTCTCAATTCAGTATTTTACATAGTTGCACTAATTTGCAGAAACGTCTAACAGACAAACTGTAGTAAAAGAAACACCTAAATCCATAACAGCTGTTCGACAGTCACTCAGAGACAACATGATGTTTCTCAGGGTGCAAACTCTGGGAGGTCTGTCTCCGTCTCAGTGAGCGTGCCCAGTTTTGTTGCTTATTAGGAAGAAAAACTTTGGTTTGGGGGTATAAGAGTTGCTGAATCTAGTGACAAAGTTTGCAACATGAGGTTTACTGAGGCATGATTATTACTGCGGTGAGCAAGAAGGATGCCTGGCAGACAAGTAAAGATGATAAGCATTCTAAGTATTTCGACATTTTAAAAAAGCCTGTAATTACCTTGAACAAAGAACCTCGGTGGAAGAGCTCGTGTCAGATTTTATAACTGTGACATAATCTGACAAAATCACAGCTTACACGAGTGATGTACAATGACTGTGCTGTGATTTCAGCTGTATTTACATGTAAAATGATCACTGACAGGGAAAATTAGAAGCTACAGACAGTCTCTTACTTTGCACAGCAGCAGCTCCCACATAGAGGCTGTGCATGAGAACAGAGAGGGAGAGCAGCGGGAGAGCAATGGCTGCAAGAGCTGTGCTGCAGAGGAGTGCTGTACGCAGATTCTTCACTACGTGCCTTTGAGAAGGAGAAAAACTTCCTAAAGGGGGATGAAAAGTTGCTCATTCTAGATAACAAAGTTGCTGATTAGCAAAAAATGAGATAAACTGAAGCATGATGAACACTACTCAAAGTACAAAATGTCACATGGCCAAGCTGAGATTGAACATCCAGCTCGAATCTTACAGAAACAAATATTCAAGTGCATGCCTAATATTCTGTATAGTTTGTTTCTGTTAGCCTGAAAGCATCAAGTCAGAATCCAGAAATGGATCAGTGCTGTGTTTTTGCCTGCAGTGTCTCAATATAAAGATTTTCAAATTAGTATAAAAAGCATTTAATCTGCTCTTTAGCGAAGCTGGAACCAGAGACTGGTTGCCAGTTCATTAAAAAGTCCTAAATAAGGCCGTAAATATTTGATATTTCATGATTGATTGATTTCTGTAACCAGCTATGAGCATTAATGTCATGGATTATATTTTAATAAATTGCATAAATTTAATGCCTGGAACAGAAAGAAGCATCGGTGTCCTGGATGTTTGATTCATTTGCTGATAATTTACTGGAGAAAACTTTAAAAAGTCAATTTTGTGTAAACTTCCCAGGTCTATATGACCATGTGTGCGACAGGTGACAGCCTATCAAAAACCTCCTTTGCTCCTACATTTTGTTACCAGCCTCATCCTCTAGCTGTGGTTCGCTCCATGTTTGGCACTCGTTTGGTTTTCCAGGGAATGACCCAGTTATCATTCTTTATTAAAGCCTGAATATTATTCACATAATTAGTTGTTTAGACCTAATTTTATTCCTCCCGAGGTCTTAAAATACATCAATGTTCTTTTATTGTTGCAGAAACCATGTATTAATTTGCCATCAAAGCAGCTGCTGTTTTAATTTTCTATTTATTAACCGATTTGCTGTTTTAGGTGTAAAATATCAATAAAGGCTCAATATTTTTCCTCACTGAGTAAATTATAGCCTCCAGTTGTTACTATGATTCATCACCATCATTTGCAACTCCAGTCATGGCTCCAGTCATAGTTTCAGTGTCATTAATTACGCTCTTTGTTGTCAGTCGGCTTGCTTCGCCCGCTGAATCTCTCATGTAACAGAAAATGGCATCCCACTATATGACATAATTATCTTAATTCTGCTAGAAGGCACAGTATAATGGAAAACCTGATATATTCTGAGACACTCACACAGGCAGGTGGGTTTAGGCGCGTCCCACTTGCCCAGCTTAGTGCAATGGCTGATGTTTCTGCCCTCCAGGATGAAGCCGGCGTGGCAGCTGTAATGGAGCACGGTTCCTTCCACGGGGGGCCCGGGAGGCTTCGCCGTCACCCTGCCGTTCTCCAGAGACGTCCACACCCGTGGGCACAGCAGCACTGGAAACAAGAAGAGAGAGTTATGGAAAGGTAAATCCATAAATACACAAAGAAGGAGTTGCACAAATGTTGCTCAAAGGGAGATGAATTCATTGTCTGCATGACCGTGTGCCTCCAAGTCCAGTATTAACCCTCGGCTCCATTTCTCTGTCTACCAACTCCCGGGAAAAAGCTCGGCCTTCTAAGCTGATTTACGCTCCTCTTTGTTCACTGCTCAGTTCCTCTCCTTGTTTAATGGGGTTGCTGTTCAGTACTGAGGTTTATCAGTAAAAAGCTGAAAACAGGATTTAAAAAAGCAGGAAGAGTGAAAAACAGTAGTAATGCTGTGAGTCATGAAACCAAATTGACGGGTTGAAAGACACTCAGAGGATAATTATGGTTTATTTAAACCTGGTGGATCCGCCATGGGAAGAAAAGAAATCAGTGAATGCTTTCCACCTCAGAATCACGTGATCTTTTTGGACAATTACTTTCATACATATATAACGAAGCTTTCCTTCATGCTATGAATATTTCTGCCTCTTTCAGATTATAGAGGTGGGTTGAAATTTGGCACTTCTAAATTGTTTGGGTTTTTTTGTGCTAATTTTAAGCCTTCATAAATTAATAAATTCAAGAGACAGTCACATTAAATTATCAGGGCATGAAAAACACCATTTGATAATCACAATAATGGGATTTCTAACAGTTTTTAAAACATCGCTGCAAGAATTTAATGTCTATGGCACAGAGGAACAGAAACAAGCTTTGGTACTTGTTAGCATTGTTTGAGCACTGTTTTTAAAATAATTCACTGTTTGGCCTGATAGCTGATTAAAATGTAGTTCATTTATATTTTTGTTTATTTACTGTAAATACTGACGGTGATTATAATGTGTTACCAAGCTTGAAAGCCATCTCCACTCAGGATAACGTTCCCTTAAAAAACATTAATTGCTTCATTCGAGTCAATTAAAGGAGCAAAAAGAGCACGTCGCTCATTAAAACACGACCTTCATTCAGTAAAGAGTCTGCCTGATACTGCTATGATCAAAATAGATGGAGGCTTGTTGTGCTTCATTTCTGTGGCATCAAATTTGGTAGCGCTGCAGTTGAGAATTTTTAGATCAGGTTCAATAACATCGGTGTCACTGACTCACAGCTATAAAGGTGTTAGTCACTCTCGTATTTACAGTTTTGATTAGGCACAAGTAAAAAAAAGCCAGTTTTCCTTCGACTTTTCACATATCTGGTTAATCAACACATGTTGACAAGTCAAGATAGGGCGTTGTTGTATTTCACAAATCTCCCTGTGTATGTCTCCAATCAGGATTTTGCTCAGTACACCACAGTAGTGGATTTAAATCAAACAACCAAAATTTGGTTGAAGTGCCGACTTTCAGCCTTAAGTCAAGTTGTTTTATAAAACCTTTTCATTTACTGTTTAGAAGACACAGCCCTCTTTATACAAAGTCGCCCATTTTCAGAAGTAATTGGATAATTATTATTATTATAATTGCAGAGGCAGAATTATAAAGATGCTGCCAGTTGCACCTCTCAGCCTCCTAGAAGATGCACCTGTGCTATGAATTTGGATATCCTATGCTAGGTTATCACACTGACTTGATTTTCAGAAAACTTGACCTCTGACCTTGAGGTCCAGGTCACTGAGATTCAAACTTGTTCGAGGTTTTTAGTTGCTGCACCTACAGTGTCAATTTGAAAGGAGTAAAACCTGTGATATTTATATATTTTTAATCAGTAGTTTCACCAGTCTGTAAATGTTAGCTAACTTAAGCCTAATATTAAGAAACAGCCTTGAGGAGTGGCTCTAAGTGTAGTGGTTTATAGATTTGCCTAACAAGCAGAAGGTTCCCAGTTCATCCCCGTGAGGAGAAACAAATCCAACATTGAGGGTTGCATCAGGAAGAGTATCAGGCATTGCAGAAATCTGCTAAATCAAACATGTGGCGCTGCGTGCTGTGGCAGCCCTTTGTGAATGAGCCGGTAATATTGGTGAGAGTACACACATTCAACATCGGCCTAATTTACACAGCTGTGAACTTTTCAATTCTTACTAATAACAACATATCAAACAATTATTGCTTCATCTTACTAAACAAAGCAGCAACTGACTGAAACATGCCTCAGTGTTAGTGCCACCGATATTGATTTATTAGAGCACAAGAAATACTTTAAACAAAAAGAGTTTTCACACAACTCTGTGCTGTCCTGAGGCCCCGCCCCAGTATTTCAGTCAGCTGAGGTCGGGACTATGAGTGGACCATTGCAGACACTCTGTTGTAGATTTGCTGCTGCTGTGCTCGAGATCATCTCGAGATCATTGTCGTCTGTACAGATTTAGCTGTACAGATGACCTCATCTTTGAAACAGAGGAATTCATGGTTAAACCAATAACTGTAAGGTGCCCGGGTCCTCTGGCTGCAAAATAAGCCCAAATCATCACTCCACCAACACCGTGCTGACAGCTGGTGTGAGGCATTTGTGCTGATATGCATGTGTTTGTACATTATGCCAAACATCTCCACTTTGGTCTCGTTTGTCCAGAGGAAACTGCTCCAGAAGTCTTGTGATTGGTTTAGATGTAACTTGGCAAACTTAAACACGCTGCTTCTTTTTACAGAAGAGTTTTTGGGGGTTTTTCTGGAACCTTCATAAACAAACCATACTTGTTTAGTCTATTTCCAGTTGTACTGTCTTGAGCTAACTGAGGACTGTAGAGTCTGAGGTGAAGCTCTTGGACTTTTTCTGGTTTCTCTGATGAATGCACCGTCTGATCTTGAGGGGAATTTGCTGGGAAGATTTTGGCACTGTGTTAACACAAACACACGTGAGTGCTCCAGACCTGCAAACTGTCTAAACCTCTGCTTTTACTGAGGTGCTCACGTTTACATCTTAATCCTCTGAGTTCCAGTAGAAACAGTATGGGCGTGCTTGGGGTTTCTGCAGGACTGCAGAATCCTTTACTAGCCATGTCAATCTGCACTTTAAACTGTTAACAGGAAACAGGAAGTCAGCCTGTTCCAACTTTCTTTTTTAAACAATAGAAGGCCCCAGGCTGGCAAACTGCCAATTGTAAAATAATCTGCCACATCAGCCAAATTCATGGATAGCTCAGCACTCCAAGTGTCATGTTTAATTAGCCAATCTTTGACCCTTCACTTACTTTATGTTAGTCAGTAGGGCCTTCTGTAAAAAATGTTAAGCACCCTTTAATTACAGGAAAGTGAGCTGAATTAAACATGTCTCAGAGGAAAGTACTTAACCACCATTTTAATCCAAATCTTATTTTTTGCACCCAAAAATTACAGAAGTCGTGATCTTACTGACGGAAACCCCTCAAAAAGGAAAGTTTTGTGTAAAACATAGTCTGTTAGTAGGAGTTACAAGTAAAATGCATTTGGTTTGTATCAAAGAAATTAAGGCAGACTTTGTTGGAGGTTTTCTTGCATGTAAAATATTTTGGGGGCACATCAGAGAGGTCTTGGTCTTCCACCAAAGGAAAATCACCAATGATATAAATCTGTTTGACCATTTGTAAGATTTTTAAATGGGGTTTCATTCACATAAGCATAAAATACTTGTTTTTCTTTTTCATGGTTATGTATATTATTTCTTCCCAGAAATAAGAGGAAAATGACTGCTGCTAAATAAAACGCTGCTTTAACTACATGCAGACCAATCATGCTTCACTCCCCAAGCTCGCTTTTCTGAGCCAGAAAAATCCCTCCTCACAGCTGGCCACAGGCATGCCTCTAGTTAGCTTTAATCATGCCCAACGTGGTCTGGGGATATAGTCACTCTCTCTGGAAACAAGGCTAGTCATGATGCCACACATTTCATTAATTGTAATGAAAAGTGGCTCCACTCCAGAGTCTGTCGTCATGTAGTAGCCCTGTGATGTTCACGGCGACAATCTAAACGAGAAGAAAGGAACGCAATCAGACGGCAGCCTCGGTGACAGAGGCAACGGGTTAAAAAAAGTCTTCTTTTTTTTCAAGGTTTTTCATCTCTTCTAGTTACGGCTGCTGCAGAAAGAAAACGAACGACCTTCCCTACAGTCCACACATGAATAGATTCCTTCATCTGAGCAAGCACTGCAGTAGGTAAAAGTGGAATATAAATGAGCAAAAAGCTGAAAATGTGTCTGAGCTTTAAATGAATTCATCCTGTGAGATTATTTCTTTCCCTTGTTTGCATATTTTCAGGCACTAGTTTCTAGTACATCTGGCAGTGTTCCCACACACGTCTCAGAAACAAAACGGGCACAAAGTAATGACGGAGTCGTTAGAAAGTTGGAAAATGGAAAGTTTTGCGTTAGTTACCAGGAAAAATAAAACAGGAATAGCTTTTTTCTTTTTTGTCTGATCGCCTGACAAAATGGCCGGGCTCTTCAATGTTCTTCTGTTAAGCTGCCGAGTTTGTCGAATCTTCCTTCCAGCATGCGAGTACAAAATAAAACTCCAATCTGCACATTGCAGCTTGTGCTCTTACGTAAGCCAGAGAAAACAAAAAAATCCTGCTTCCGAGAGTGTACTCCTGGGAAGATTTCCACTGGTGTTAAATGTGAACTGGAAGAACAAAAACGGGAGGTTTAAACTGGGATTTGACTGGATTGCTGCCCTTATTTCAAAATTTGCAAGAGCTGATACAAATTTGGTTTGTAGAGAGATACAATAAATTTTATAGTGCAAATTTATTCATTAAACATCATCTAAATGTCTCTGAAGACACAGACAGCCTCAGCGGAGATAGTACAGATCATTTCATATTTACATTTATTTATTTTATAGGCCTTCACTTATTTTCCAAGCAGGGAGAAAAGGCTTCATCTCCATTGTAGAATAAACATATTCTCATCTCAGTGTCCTGTTTTTTTTCTCAATGCCTGTGCTTTGACACACTGGCCACGTGTGTCCAAAATGAGGTCATTAAAGTCCAGTTTAAAAGTCACAGGTTTACCTGATAGGAGGCCGTGGTTGTGGTTAAATAGTCAATTATGATCAGGAGGGTTCCTAGCTGAGTCATGTGATCTGTAAGTATCTATGTGGCGACCATAAAAAGAGCTAATCTTATTCTCTAAATACTAAGGAAAGTTGCATTAATGCTTCTTTCATTTCTCCCTTTAGCACATGCACTGGGCCATCTTTATGAAATGAGAATCAGAATTCAAAGTGACAAGGCTGAGAAGCGCCACAGATCATATCGTTTAAATTATGTCTGCTTCCATCTTACACCATAACTTGCAAATATGCTGATTTGCTTTGAACAAACTGTTTAATTAATAGCCGAAATGGAAATAACAGTAATGTAGGCGAGTCTGCTCGTTATGGCCCATTTGCCACATGCAGCACTTTGTAACATAGGTTTAGAAAAATGCTCCATAAATAAAATATAATTAGCCAAATTAAAATGATCAAAGTGAAGTGGAGGTTGTATTGCAGCTCTGTTTGCAAAGCTTACGTCCTCATTCTGAGCATTGTTGTATTGCCAGCTTTTAGGATTATGGTTAATTAATTTGACTTGAAAGATGCTAAAAGCTTTCGTAAAGGAACTGTTAAGATGGATCGTCTTCAGCAGGAAGAGGAAAAAACGAGTGGACCAGAGGGTGGGGAGCATTTTCTATTACAGCCACTTCATTTCAACTCACTGTGATGATTAGTGAGCTTTTTTTTTTTTCACATCAGTAATAGTGTCTGCAGTGATGTGGACGCTGTGCAGGTCAGTTTGTGGGTGTATCTACAAACCCAGTTCTGAAGCAGCTGGGTCACTGGGTAAAATGTAAAGAAAACCAGAACGCAGTGATTTTCAGATCTCATAAACCAACGTCACAGTAGAACACAGAAACATATCAAACCTTTTAACTGAGAAACTATATTACAAAATATTAACTCAATTCAAATTTGATATGTGCGACACGAGTGCAAGGGACAAGGCCAGAAATCAGTATTGGATGCCGAGCCATCCTCGGCCAAAGCTCATTTAAAATGGACTGAGGCAAAGAGGAAAACTATTCTGTGGTCAGACCAACTAAAAATTGAAATTCTTTTTGGGAAACATGGACACCACATCCTCCAGACTAAAGATGGGGGGGGGTTCAGCTTGTTATGAGCGCTCAGTTCAAAAGCCTACGTCTCTGATGGTATGGAGGTGGATTAGTGTCTGTGGAGCTGGCATATCTGGAAAGGCTCTATCGATGCTGAAAGGTATATGCAGGTTTTAGAGCAACGTGGTTTTTTTTTTAAAGACCTTGCGTATTTCAGCAAAACATTGTTAAATCGTGCAGAATTGGGGTGCTGAACTGGCCTGCCTGCTGTGTTTTTGGTTTCATGATGCATCATTAAAAGAAGACCCAGAACTGTTAAGCAGCTAAAATTCTTCAATCAGACGAGAATGCATTCCTCTACCAAAGGTCCCGCAGCTGGTCTCCACAGTTCCCAGATGGACTTTAGTTAAAAGATGAGGGCATGCTACACAGTAGGAAACACGACCCCGTCCCAGCTTTTTTGTGATGCGTCGCTGCCATCAAATTCAAAATTGCTGATTTTATTTTCTTAGAATTTTTCCTGCTTAAACATTCAATATGTTCTATTGCTAATAAATTATGGGTTAATTAGATTTGCAAATGATTGTATTCAGTTTTTTTTTTTCTTCCCGGTGTAAAAGTCTGTGGGGAATGCTGAATACAGCATGATGTTACTGTTGCAAATGATGGTCCTTATTAGAGTGAGAATTGGGAATAAACCAGAGCGCGCCATTGACAAGCAATTTGTCAATCACAAGTCATCAGTGTGTGTGTGTTGTCCCTAGGTTTCACAGTCAGATGCACCCCTCATTTATGACGTCTGCTTCCAAAAAGATGCCAGTTTGAGACTTTCAGAGTGGGGCGTCACTGACACCATCCTTTATATACAGACTGTGGTGAAAAAACATTGGGTATGGAAGGTGAGGCTTTTGTATTTCATCTTCTTAGATGCTGTAGTTTTAATGCAACAGACTCATATCAGCAACATCCGTTATGAGCTTATCAAGCAATCCAGCACAAGTGCAGTTTCTCTGAGCACTGTGGTTGTTTTCCCCAAGTCTCCTTCACCTCGTGATGTTTTCCATCAAGGTGAAACAACAACAAAAATGTGATTAGGGAAAAGCATTGGAGTTTTGTTTTTGGGTTTGTTTTTTTTTTACTCTGTTTGACCACAGCCTGTTGTTTCCATCCCATTTGAAGCTTTGTGTTTTTCACCCACTCGCTGTTCAGTTTTTTTTCTGGGTTTTCACCTGCTCGTTGGCTTTACTCACCAAAAATGGCCAGACTGCAAAGTAACCACTTTTATTTCAACCTGTCACTGGTGACATAAAATACTGTGAAGAAGACTTGAGTGATTGCTCATTTTTTCATATTATGTTTCCAAGGAGCAAGACTTTTTTTTCCCCAAGTGGTGTCGAGCAATAATTCTCCGGTTCTCCGAAGCTCTTTCAAGTTTTTCTTTGGTAAATGAAAGACTGGCTGTCAAGAAGCCACAGTTAAGGAAGGGAAATAGAGAAAAGGCTCAGGTATGCCAAATTACACAAGAACAGGACTGAAAATAAGGGTTAACAGATCTTTTGTGGTCATTAATCCAAACTTGTAGTTTTTGGTTCAAATTATCATCAGTATGTCTACAGGCATCTGTAAAACACAGTGGAAGCTCTGTCTTGGTTTGGGGCTGATTAGCAACAGGTTCACTGTTTAGTGTAACAATGATCCCAAACACACAATCACTGCAGTACAAGTTCACCTGGAGAGAAAAATAAACCACAATGGCTCACTATCAGGCATGGATTGGCCTCCCCAGAGCCCAAACGTCAACACTATTGAAGTACTCGGCAGAGAACTGAACAGAAAGCAGCCAACATCGAAAGAAGAGCTTTGAAGAGCCTTTATGAAGCCTGGAGAACTGCATGTCTTTCAATAAGTTGCTGAAATAATTTCCCATTCTTGTAGCAAAATATAAAGAAATGATGGGTGGCTCAAGACTTTTGCACAGTACTGTATTGGCTTTTGCATTGCATGAATTCCACTAAAAGTATTCATGGATGTTCAGTATTGTGGGTGGCTGATGAACTAGAAACGAACATTTCTTGAGCAGTAAAAGTAGAGCTTCAAAACATCCTGCAGCTCAGTTACATTCAGAAGAGTTTTCCTTTACCAAAAAGGCTTCATTTAGTATTCTTTGTAATGAGAAAAAGGAGCAGGGAATGCTTTGGGAATAGGAGAGTTTACAGCTGGATGAATGTTTCACCTCAGCCTTTTGTGAGCAGATTAGAATTTTGCTCTGTTGCCTTGTCAGTCAGCTTAATCTACCACTGGAACGTGAGGGCCGAGTCGGACGGTGCAGGAGTCCAAATGTAACAACTCATTTTGTTCCAGTGCTTGAAACTGCATCTCATAGCCTTCAGAAGCAACCAGGTCAGTGAAGGAAAGAGTGACTGTTGGTCTTAGTCTCCTCACGCTAACTTTTAACATACAGTTTATCAGAGCGTCGCTTTGCTGAATGAGGAAGTATAAAATCTGCACAAGTCTACGTTAGTAAGAAGGCATGGGGTCGATGGCAAAAATCAGAGGATAACAGTTCCTGCCTTAGTATTATAACGAGTGGTATAGAAGCGAACATTATAGTATTATTAGCATTTAGGATCACATTTTTATTAGTACCTCATCTTACTGAACTCATATTTATGTTAGAGTTTAAAGGAAGTATCAGTTTAAACTAACTTGACATGCTTGTCTTTGGAGATGTAGGCAGAGGAGCAGAGGAAGGCCCGAGCAGTGAGGCGACAGTGCTAACCAACCCTGTGACAGACTGGAGACCTGTCCAGGGTGTACTACACCTCTCGCACTTTGGCAGCTGGGATAGGCTCCAGCTCCCCTGCACAACCCTGAATTGGATAAACAGAACAGGATGGATGGATGGATGTTTAAATGACCTGAAAGCTTCATGTAAAAATGGTTCTTTTAAAACTAGGAAATGTAAAATAACTGTAATCAGTATTTTGAATACTAATATTTTGTTATCATGTGACAATTTTAAAATAGCGGGGGGGAAATTACAGCACTGTCTTGGACTCATGGAGCGGTTTCAGCTCAGTGTTTAACCGTTTGGCTACAGCTTTACTGGTTTGGCCCTCTCACTGCTCTCCTATTGTGTCCAGCCAAATCGAGCTTTCTATTTTCGGATGAAACACCTCCGAAAATTCATTGAACACGATCTGCTCTGCGCCAGTCAGTTTATGGAGGGAGGGAAAGGTTACATGTAATAGAGTTGTATAATTAAAATATGTAAAGATGTCAAAATATCACAATATCAGTGATTCCAAATGGGTTACATCTTTATTTCTTTCAGAAAAAAGGGTTTTATGTAAAATATTGAAAAATATTCTTTTGCTTTTCACCATGCTGAAGTCTCTTCCTTTGGCATGTTTTCCACAGTCCTGGTCAGTAAAACCATTGGGGACTAATGTGAATGTAACATCACCAAGGGTAGAATGGAACTAGGACAAGAACTCCTTTCAGTGCCTGAAATTCATTAAAAGACCTAACATGAGACACACACACACACACACACACACACACACACACACACACACATATAGGAAATATTCTCACTCAGATACTTGAGGAAACAGATGGTACACGACTCTCCTGCTTTAATAACCAGTTAAAAACATGTTTGCAAAGACATGAAAAGTAACCACATGTAAAAAGAAAAGTAACACTGCAGTAACCTGTTAGTGCTGTTGTTATTGTGTGCACCAGTTTATGGTTTAGATGTGTTTATTTATGTAAAGGAAAACACAAGAACCAGACACAGGGCAACAATTCACCCTAGACTCCAGTATAACGTAATAAGGTACTCGAGTATTCTGTATTACTTTTGGATAATTACTCTCACCTTCCCCATCCCTGCTGAGTCAGCACACACAGGCATGATTAACTCTTCAGTCTCTTTTATGTGTTTAGCTGGTTATAGATGTGAGAGTCGGGGCTGATGACTATGTCTGATATCAGGCGCCTTTTGGGTCTTTTGTTTGAGAAACTAACTTGCTTAATGTGCTTTTTTGTATTTCTAAGACCTTCGAGTTTAATACCTCAGATGTGTTTCGGCAGGATTTCTGCCCACATGAAACATTATTTTAAAACTAGTTAGCAAACTAGCAACAGCACTTTGAAACTTGCGTTGGGGAAAGTGTCTCACAGCTGAGATAAAATGTCCTAATACTGGAGCTCTGCTCCTTGCTTGTAAACCTGCCTGCATGTGCACAGCGTCAGTGCAGAGGAGGGGACCGAGGCGCTGCTCCCGACTGAGATCACAGCGCTGTGTGTTTGCGTGTGGTGGAGTTTAACAGATTAACAACAAAAGATTCGGTGGTGGTATGAACTCTATGCAAATATTTTGGGGGGAAAAGGACAAAGAAAGAGATAAAAGGAAGAAGAAAAAAAACACTCCTCTGTTAGAGCCATTGTTGCCTTTCTGAGTAATTCCTCTGCTTCTTCCACTTATTAGGCGGGACATGTCCCCTGCATCCAACCTGAAATCTAAACCCATGGTAAGAAGTAACATGTTAGATTGTCCTCTCAAGTAATCGGTTCATTTATTATTTCACCATATTTACCACATTTCCCTCTTCTTTTTCTTGCTGAAAATATTTTTATAAACCCAGATGAATTTTTACTCTTTCTCTGCATGTTAATTCAGCTGAATTTAATTTTATTTGCACTCATGTTTACAGTCAGTTTTATTTACAGTGATGTGAAAACCTAAGTACGCTCAGTGTTTCGGTAGCTTTCAGAGCCATCTTTAACAGGAGTAACTTAAAATGTTATCATATCATTATTATTAGATCATTATCACACTTTGTGGCTCGCTCTTCTAAACAGTTCATGGAGGTTTGGAGACACATTTATGCACAGCTCTCTTAACATCTCGCCGCAGCATTTCAGCCAGTTTGAGGTCTTTGAGAGCTTTAATATTTAACAAGGAGCTTGACGATGAAGGTACAGATTCTGCAGTATTACACAGACGATTCTCCATGAGCAATCACAGAGAAAGAACTGCCCACTATTAATAGCACAGCCATAAAGTATTCCAACTCAGTAGTATTACTGTAATGTAACAGGTTACTTTAAACTGCAGTAAATATGTTGCATTACTTTTGAAAAATAATGTTACCTAATGCTATTGTAATTTAACAGTGGTATATATAAAAGTAACCTCCACCGAGTGCCAAACAAAGTGCACAACAGGAGTTGGTAGACCCCAAAAATAAGGCTGAAAGCAGGTTAAGACTGCACAAACAGCTCCCCGTGAATCCCGGATGTTCGAGTAAGCGAATCTTTGCTGTCATAACATCAGAGGTTTTATTTCATTGTAGTTTTGGCTTTAATTTAAGATTGTTGATTAAGCAGACAGGACACTTGAAAACTGAATATTATACACAAGATTTGTCTGGATTTGGTTCACTCAGCATCATTTTCAGCCACAGCAGGAAACTGTCAGCAGAAAAGCTCTTATGAACTCCCAGTACACTCCCTGTACTCAGCACCAAGTGCCAAACAGACAGAGTTAGCAACACAGACAGCAGTATTTCATCGACCAAGTATTTCTCTCCGGAGTTGGAGGAGAAACTGAACTAAAACAGTAAATATTGCACTTATATTTGCCAGGCAGACAAACAAAACTCCGAATGAGCACAAATGATGCTCTATATGTGTAAATACCCAAGTCTATCATGTTAAATATTAAGGAAAAGCTTTTAAACTAAATCATATAACTGTACTGTGATAAAACACATAATAGGTTGGAATTAGCTCAACATACCATCGACTGTTTTCAATCATCCTGAACGCTACAAAGCCAGTGAGATGGAAGCAACCATTTGGGATTACTTTACATCGTGTAATTCATATAAAAATAGATAAAAATGCCCTCTAATCAGGGGTAGGCGGCACACCTCCTCCGGTTGCTCCTCTTGAATGGATAAACCACACTCCTTTTATAACACAGAAGCTACTAATCCACAGGCTTCATTCACTAGAGTTTACACTGTGTGTCTTGATTTTGGTGCAATGTTTCGCTGATTTTGTCGGGAGTAGAAATAAATTGCCACGCTGCGTTCTTTCTTCACACCTGCATGTATCAGCGCATAGTTGGAGAAGGAAGGATGACCCGTTGATAGCGAGACGGAGGGAGAGAGAAAGAAATCTCTGATGCAGAAAAACCAAAACACTGGAGTTCCTCTGGCTCCAAAAGTCGGTCACCATAGACTCTTGTGTTAAATTAACCAAACGTACTAATAAACATCATGAGAGCACAACAGTTTCCTCCTTTTGTAATCGATGTATGGTGGTCAAACTCCACCTGAATACTGGTAAGGCTTAAAGTTGGGGGTGTGGCCACTGTGATGGGTGTCCTATCACTGAGCTGGACTGCTCCACTGTGTTTGTGCTGTTGGTGCCGTTTGGAGCATTTTAATGGAATTATGTGACAATGTGGCCGCGGTGTGAGATAGGCCGCCCAAGAAAACAGTGCTCCAGTTTTTGATGAGTGAAATTGTATTACTTCATTATTCTGTAGAGACATGTCTCAGTATCTGCACACTCTATCAGTGTTAGCTGACAACTTAGCACTCGGCCCTGTCGTCTAAATATGATCACTTCTGGCTCAGACTGGCAGCAACCTAACACTGAGGTGACATCACATCACTTTGTCCATGAGCTAACGGCTTAAATGAATATGGCTTCCGACCACCGTGATCCTCCGCCACATTAAAGCCTGTTTCAGGAGATTCTGGAGGGAAAATTCCTCCATTTGAATTCATAACTCTGTGGCAGGTGGAAATGAATTGCTTTCTGGTGCTGCTCTGTATTTTACGCGGTCTGCAAATCACTGAGCGCCTCCACACCCTCTCCCCACCCCTCTCATTATGCAGTGGATGGAGTTAGGCTCAGAGCTTTGGGTGAAGTTCCACTTTGACCAAACGACCCCTAAATGCTCAAGAAAACATGATTTTTAGACAAGTTGAGAATAAATGGGGCCTTTTGGAGCTTTAGTCCATTTCTGTGTTTAATGCATTTTGTGGGACAAACATTTTGTGGAAATTTTCTTCATGTTTTTGATAGAAAGGATCAAGAGATACGGTTGCATTTTTAGATTCTGTGTTACTGGTTCTGATGTTGGTGAAATATATTTCTGAGAGTATTAGAGACATCGCAGCACCTAAGCCACTTTACAGGAGCTGCCATTTTAATTTCAGGCATGAAGCGAGCAGCAGCGGAGAATTTGTAGCAGCAGACAGCATCATTTTCAACCCCCACAACTGGCTGCTTCTTCAACACGCGTCGAGGCTTCTGTTGAAATGTAAGTATCTTTCTAATGTCTCGTTATCACTTTAAAAAGTTGCTTTAAAAAGAGGAAGTCCTGTGGTAAATCCTTGATGTACCATTCATCGTGCATTAGCAGATTGCTAGTGTTTTTTGGGGCTAAATCAGCTTCAGTGTAAGAAACACTAAAGGACATAAGTGTTTTTCTTTTTTCCATTTAGACGTATTTTTTAGATTAGTTGTCAAAGCTTAAATAAAATAAAATAACTATTTTACCCATTTAGCTCCATACACTCCTACTCATTCAGGACTATCTCATGAGCGCCCTTGATGAAATAAAGCCCCGTGGTTTTAACAGGAAGTGGAATGGTTCTCCTGGACAGGCTCTGGCTTAACTTAACCAGTGATAGCATGTCAGTGCTGAGCTCAGAAGTTGTACTTCACCCTAAGGGGGAAGTGGAGTTTTAAAATGATGCTAACAAATGCTGGCAGCCACACAAATAAAATGGTGGTTAAAAAGGTTTCATTTCATTAAGTCAGACTGCATCAGTTCACTTTACTTTGGAATTTCACAGCGGTTTTGGAGACGGCGACAGTGAACGCTGCACAGTATGTGACACTTTCCTTTGTATAAAGAGTAAACAGGGAGGGTGGTGAAGCACTGTCAAAACAACTGGGATTTCATTTCAGCGTAAGTGTGGTTTTAATTTAATGCTGATTAAGCAGACATGACACTTAAGAAAGAGCTGATTATTGTGCGCAAGATCTGTCTGCAGGGGGAAAAGGAAAAATGAAAGAAGGACGAGGAACGGGATGAAAAGGGAATGGGAATGAGACCAAAGAGGACTTACAACATCTGCTGGCCTGCGTCATGTCTGTCCATGTGCCGTTGGGTAAGCACTTCCTGACCTTCGGTCCCACGATCACTCGGTTTCCTCTGCAGATGTACTCTATCTCATAATCCACAGGCAGGATCTGCACACTGCGGATCTGTGAAGAGAACAGGGGCAGAGAGATCAGGGGAAGGAAAGTGTGATTGATGGTCTCTCATACAAGTTTTTCTCCTTCACTTAAGAAGCCTCTTCATTCTGTGTCACAGTGCCATATGGCCACGACAGTAAAGCTCGACAAGGGAAAACATCTTAGTGCGATACTGTCTGAACTGATGTGCTGTCACTCTCTGAATTACATCTTCTCTGCCTGTGAGGGGAAATATATGCAAGGGAAAAAGGTTTATGTTTCATTTTAAATGGCTTTGGTCATAGCTGCATACATACATTTGAACAACAAACAATAAGGAAGGAGTTTGACACTAAGGAACCGTTTTCATGTTGATCTGCTGAGGAAGAAAAGCTTCACTGCTTGCAGTTAACAGTTTACAGTGCATGTGCAATAATTTTAACCCAGTAAAGCCTGAACGATGGAATAACTGCTAGAAAATTCAAATTTTGCAAAGTGGAATGTTTAATGACGCTTCTGACAAATGAAATAAAAGATTCAATTAAATATCAATTTGTATAAATGAGATTTAATTGGATCATTTTATGCTACATTAATTTCTCAGTTTGTTTATCTTAAACAAATATATAAGGGAGTTAGGTTTTTAAAAAAAGAAAAATCACACAATGATGATGATCTCATGGATCAAATATGACACTCTTGGCATTAAAGGATTAACTATTGTAACGACTGAGACACTTTTATGCCAGTTTTGTATATTCATTACTTGTTCATTCTAAAATGAGGGGGTAAAAGTAGATGTCATTTGGGGATTTACTGCAACAGAACACCGTATTATTTCATATCCAGGACGTTGTCGCATTTGCAAACTTCACAGATCTGCCATTGGTTAGATATCAGTTAGTACCAATTTGAAATGTGGCCACCTTAATCCAAAAAGCTTCTAATATCAAAAGTTTGCCCTGTACCCATTTGCAAAGATGATAAATATATTTATCTAAATTAGGAAGACATGTGTGTCTAAAGTAAATCTTTTCTATGTGATGTAATAGTGTGGCTGTATTTCTATAATCCTCAAGTAGAATAAAATATTTTTTGGATTTTTGCCCCCAACCTTTAAGAGGGACAGTTTACACCAAAAATCAAATTGACATATTTTTCCTCTGGCCTGTAAAGCTGTTTATCTGTCCAGACTGTTTTCTTGCTAGCTTTCCTATTTTGGGAACATCAGCTGTAGAAATGTCTGCTTCCTTTTGATTATAATGGAACTAAATGGCACTCGCCTTATGGTGTTTACATAATGTATTGCACAAATTCTACAGCAGATCTCATGACCCAGTTGATCAAAAAAAAAAAAAAAAAAAAAAAAAAAAAAAAAAATCACTGTTCAGAAGGAAGCGGGCATCAACCCCGGCAGAGGCTCATGACAAGCACGCAGATAGCTGTGATGTTAGCTAGCTAGCACATTTTTTTAGTAACCAGATCATGACTCGTGGAAAGAGTCATTGCTTTTAAATTCTTCTGTCACTTTTTTATGGTTTCGCTCTCTAAAAACAAAAACTTGATGTTCAAACCATCCCAGACAAGCCCCCAGTTATGTTTCAACTTAGCTCATAATCTGTAAGAGAAAGTGAATAGTGACACCAGAGTTTTTAGAAACCCTGGTGTTATTTTTTTTTAAATTGCCAGATAATCTAAGCTAAAAGCAGGAACTGCAGGATGAGATCTAGCGAGAAGTGGCGTCCCTCCGAGTCAACCTCAGTGCTTTTATCCACACCGTGGCAGGAGCAGACAACTCAGCAACTAAGCTGAAGCAATACCAGGGCATGATAGGAAGTCTGAAGCAGTTTGACTTGTTTCTTTTTCTAAAATATGAATGTTTAATATACAAACTCATAAAATTGATGCAGCAAAGGCTGACCTATGAAACATATATTTTTTAAGCAAAACTTCAAGATTTTCCACAGAGCCACTAAATTCTGAATGACTTGATAAGTCCAACTTGTTCTGGCATACCCTCACTTAAAGAAGAGAAAAAGAAACTTTAATAATACCACACACTCTATTTTTTTCAAAAACATTAAAAATAAAATGGGATCCAAGTTGAATTTTTAGAGAAATAAAGCTCGGGATGATAACACAGGCAAACACTCATTATATTTCACGTACAAAAATACTTTGTATTCAGCTTATTTTCATTCTGTTTTTTCTCTGATCGTCACCACCTGACCTGCGGTGGCTCCATGCCCCACAGCTTGAGAAACACTGTGATACAGTAAGTTCTCTAAAACTGTACCATTGGCTTAAAGTTGTAATAACCAGATAATATTGATGGAGCTTTCTTTTTCCAAATGGACAGAGTTCCCTTTAAAGCTATAAAAAACAACAGTTTTTATGTGGAGCCACTAAACTCTCGATATCTATTCAACTGATTTTCAGCCATAAAAATCCATAGTTTGTCCCACTAATGTCAGACTCAACGTGTTTGTGAAGTGATGTTTATCTGTTTAGGAAAATGAAGTCTGGGGCATTTTAAGATTTTGCTTGAGATTCTGTAGTCTGGTTATGCTGTTAAGTGCTTTGAGTGGTCAGTGAGGCCGACCGCTAATTTGATGTAAATGACAGCTTCAGCTGACTGACTATCGACTGAATGGAACTGCGAATAAATCAGAGCTGGAAGTCAGAATAGTCTGAGAACTTTGTGAACACGTTAATTTGAGAATGAGGCAACGTAGAATTTTCTTATTGATACCACAGGTGTATCTACTTGACCTCAAGGTCAAGGTCACAGGACAAGTTTTCTGAAAACCTTTAACTCGAGAAAGATGTCAGTATTCTTTTGTGCTGAGGAAAAGGTAAAAAAAAAAAAAAAAAAAACCCACAGCTGATACACTTTTATTTTATGACCACCCAGCAAAAACAGCATCAAAAGGCTATTTGACTTACAAACAATCAAAAACCACAATGGTCATAAAGTAATAATACCAGTCGTAGGAGATGCCTGCGTTCTCAGTGGTTTGTGTTTATTAGAATTTTAGCATGTGTTATTCCTGGTTCTTGCTTAGCCATGTGCTTTTTGAATTGATATGCTGAATAAAGTCACTAAGGCTCATGTGCACCCCACTAAGATCGACTGAGACCTGGGAATTATGTGTTCTCGAGCTTGTACTTCCAGAGGATTTGTGCCACCTAACAATTTCTACTGGCTGGAGGTTGAGGGGTAGCAGCCTCCTGGCAGGGGTAGCCACCAGTGTTTTTAAATTATACCATTACTACTCATCATAGACAGGGTGCCTTACTCAAGCCAAGCTGTAAAAGTGGTGTAAACGAACACCAATCACAACAGGATTATTCTTTATATCAAGCAACAAGGCAATCTTACTTTAGTTAATAAAGTGGATTTGTCTTAATGGCAGCGGGTCATTGCTGCATTTTTCTCTGAAGCATCATTATTATTTCTGCTATTAATGACACCATAAACATGGCTCATGCTGAGAAATCCAGCTTTAAAAATCGTGACGCCTCCCACCAGCAAAAGTTTAACTCTCCATTTTTTTTAACACTCCTCCCAGCTCACTCTAACCTGCTCAGCTCCTCTGACTTACACTGCACTACAAACTTCATTCAACCTTTAAAATATTCACAATACTTTGAACTTCCAGTGTTCTATATTGTCTTTTATGTTTCTGAAGGAATTAAGTAAAAAGTGACTTATTTTTGAGTATGAAATAGACTTTTTCCTGAGCCGCTCTCAGTGTCACAGTGCTGCCAAACACTCCTTTCATTTTATCTCTGTATAAGCACATGCTCAGCTACTTCTGCTGCAACTGAGCCGATTCATTGTTTCTCATTTGGTGTCAACTCGGTCGCCTCGGTACCGTCCAGAGTCCAAAAGTAAAGAATTTGATCCCATCGCTCAACATCCAGTTCCTGTTCTGATCCCTCTCTGTTATCAGAGCTGGTTGGTGTATCCGTGTGTGTGCGCTTTGCCCTTAAATAATTTTTTAACACACTGCCATGTTCCCATTCACTGCCCACGTCAGTGACTGTAGTGACTGTTTAAAAGCCACCGAGGGACTGCTCTTCAGAAACTGTAGTGACGCATGCTTTCAATCAAACTGCCAAGTTTCCATCATCAAAGCGCAAAGAGTCATCACTGTTTCCGAGATGTTTAAAACAATTTTCAGGCTTGTGTGCCGCCCTGCGTTCTGAGTCAGATATAATACACCAAAAGTGGTGTTGTTGTACAACTGTTTAAACATCACTTTATGTAGCAGTAAAACACATATTCCAGCGTTTAGTAAAGGGTCAAGAAGTTTGAGCATTAAAAACTATTTCAAGTATCTAACGTCAAGAATAATAAATTACCGGATCACAATTATTGATGCATTGATGCATTACTGATATACAGAATCCAGTATTATTGGATTTACAAAGTAATGTATCTGCATCCAAAATGTAATATAGTATGAGTAGGCGGTAGTATAACATGGAAATACTTAAGTGCATTACCACTACTTTAGTAAAGTACTTGAGTAAACGTACTAATTCCCTTTCCAACACTGGCCCTGTCCACACACTCATATCATTGGGCACTCTAAGATAACAGTACTCCAGCCGACATCATCAAAATCAAGGCCTGTGGGACGGATCCATCCCCATGCACACTTTAATCCAGCTGGCATATCACTTTAAGCGCTTGATAAAATTTTGGCCTGCCAGGTTGTAGCTGTAGTTTGCACAGTGCTGCGGCACCCTGTACACAGCTCGAGTAAACAGAGGCTTCAGAAAGTCGCTGAACTGGAACGAGGCATGCAGCTACAGCAAGAAATATCTCTGAGAGCCCAATCTCAGAGTTTTTGGAACTGTTAAGTTGAATGTTTATGTGAAGCCAGTTTCATGGTAGCATGTTAGGCCGCATGTTAGAGCTAAACTAGATCATTAAGGATCTTTTGGTCTTGATGCATTCTCAATCATCCAGGAAAGTAAATCTCCAAAAGTTGATTCTGTTCATCTGGACGTAGATACGTCCAGATGAACAGAATCAACTTTTGGAGATAAGGATCTTTTGCTTTTTAAATTTTTACATTAAATTTCATGAGAAACTATTACAATGTCATGTTCAAGGTTGTGAACCATGCTCTGTGGGTCTGTTGAGCATATGGGAGCTGTGGAAGTTTTGGATGCAATTTTTATATCTTAAGCAGAAACTTCTTGGGTTGAAAAATGAAGCCGGTGCCAAAATCTGCAATTCCGCTAATAGCCATGTGCAAAACTCCACATAGACGCCCACATTATGTCCAACTTTACTGCAAAAATAAACATGTTTACAGCCTACTGATAAAACCAGTGTCACCCTCTAGGGATAGTTTCCCCCTTTAGGACCGGTGTGCAGTGGGGGCAGTGTTGGGGAGTAACGGAATACATGTACCGCCGTTACGTATTTAGAATACAAAATATGAGTAACTGTTTTCCGTTACAGTTACCGTTTAAAAAGGTGGTATTCAGAATACAGTTACTTTGTTAAAATAAATGGATTACACGGCGGTACTTTCCTGTTTCATATTGTGGCGGGTCAGGACTGTTTGGGTTTGTTTGACAGCTACGCTCTGTTGTTCCGGGCGGCAGCCTTATGGTTGCCATGGTTACAGGGTGACGCTCTCTCTCTCTGCGTGTTTCCTGGGTGAGAGAGCGCTTTTTTGTTGTTGTTGTTGTGCTAAGCTAAAAGGCAGAATGCTACAGGCATGGCCCTAAAGAATGTAGCCTCATGGGCAGTGTAGTCCGTGCTGCAGGGAGAATGGACTACCATACACGTTATGTGTCTGTGAGCGAGGGAGGGAGAGAAAGGAAAAGTCCGAGCTGTCACGGAGCAAAAACGGGAGCTGGAAGCATGTAAATATAATAATAACCACTGCAGCCAAGAAGAGTGCCTGAGGAGCCCATTTGTAAGTAAGCTATTAAGACTCAACTGTACACTGTGTTCGTGTTTTCCTCCGGAAAAAATAAGTTCCGTTGGAGCAGCCTTTCAACGCCTCTCTCTGTCTCTCGCTAGCAAAGTTGACCCAGACAACAAAGTAAAGCTAGTTTTCAGCTACGAGCCCGACACTAACCCGACGTATTAGCCAGATGTCCCTTTAATACGGTTCGGAGCTGCGGACCTTCAGTAACAGTAATAAATCACAGCAATAGTACATTCACGTAGTTGTAAACAGCATGATAATATATTAAGTAATCCAAAGTATTCAGAATACGTTACCCTCATTGAGTAACGTAACGGAATACATTACAGAATACATTTTGGGGCATGTATTCGGTATTCTGTAATGGAATACATTTTAAAAGTAACCTTCCCAACACTGAGTGGGTGCTCCCACTGACGGGTGTCTGCTGGACCTACAGCTCATTCAAGAAGTTTGTGCCTCAGTGCTGCGGAGTGAAACTCTGGAATTGTATTAGTTTGTCACTTACCATTAAATTAGCAGGTATGCATGTCTTTGCATTGCACTCATACAGTTTATGAATACAGCTAACCAAGCTTACTAGCATTAGGCGATAACTTAGCACTCCAACCTGTTATCCAAATATTTTCCATTTCTGCCTCAAAAACTTAATTCATTAAAAAAAATATGACAGTGCCCAAAATGCTAATGCTGAGGTTTCAAAATGCCGAGTTCATCTTTTATATACAGTCTATGGTCAAACTCAAAGAGGAAGTTTTCATTTGTAAATAACTTCACGTCACTCATGCTAAAGGAAATGAGAACCTGCTACGTTTTTGTTTTTTGTTTTTTTCTGTAAAATTTTGGCTCAGTGATTAACGGGACTGACTTGGACACTTCTTACTGACAACACAGACATTTGTCCCTTATTGATTGCTGTTGCACTGTCACACCTCAGTTCGCTGCCATTATCAGTTACAAAAGCTTGCAAGTGGTCTTGGCAAAACTGTCCTGTCCTCAGAGCACAGCTCATTGTTTGTACGTTTGGTACAGCATGTGTGACTGAGCATTTAAAGCTGGAGTGCCAGACAACAGGTTTGAGATGTTCTCTGCTGGTTATGAGCTATAAACTTCCTTTTCCTCCAGTAAACACAGGCTTTCGTGGTGTCTTCAAACAACAGCTGCAGCCTGCCAGGTCTCACATGTGTTCTCTAGTTAGTCAGTGTGTTGTGTAAAATCATTCAGCCGTTAGCTAAAATCTCTCTCTTCATAAAGTTTTAATCACCAGTGAATTTTGTCATCTTTAAAGAAGATACGGAGGACTGAAAATGCCAAAAAAATAAGCATTCAAAATAATTTTTAAAAGAACGTTTTGAATTAAATGCACCAAAGGTAAAACCTATAGATGGTACATGATTGATGGTACATGACACAATAATCAACATTAAATAATTTACAGCATGTAATGTAAAATGATATTTCTAATTTAATTCACTTTTGTATTCTTGTTTCTCTGTCTGTAAATTTATTATTAATTATTTTTCTGTTTATTTTCCAAAAGCAATAAAATATTGTTACATTATTTTATTATTGTTACAAAATAAAGAAAATTAAATGCAAAATACACATTTTTCACATTTTATAAAGTAGTTATGTCTGTTCTTTTTTTAAATATTACTTTTGGTGGCCTAACATGATATTTACACATTTATGGAGTATTTTATATTTATCAATTTATTTAATTATTAATGTTTCCTTTCCCCAACACCCTCAAACCCCTATTTTTTTAACCAAATCAATACAAGTCATTGCAAAAAAAAAAGCCATCAATAAGACAAATTAATTGCACCACATTTTCGAATTTATTAAATGCCTGTTTTTATATTTTCAGGTGCACATATTGGTAAATAATTATATGAGATGTTTTTACATTTATTTATTTTTTTTAGCAGACACAAATCTACTTCTGTGTCACTTATTTTGAAATCTTCAAACTGGCAGCAGTCTCATGTGATTGATTTGACTGATGAGCTTCAATACTCTGCAGTAACCAGATTCTCTGTACCTGTTCTTGTGTTAGGCCTCTATAGCGGATCCCACCATCCCTGGGAGGCCGGATGATGGCACAGCCTGGGGGAAAGGGGAAAAAAAAGGAGGAGGCAGAATGAAGGACGATAAGCGCATAGAAAGAAAGCTCTATGTCTCCAGATAATGCAGATATATTACAGCAACATGATATATTATCAGTTTAACTGATGCCTTCCTCGCTGCACAAATTGCAGCGTTTCATTCGGGTCACTTAGCAATCTCTGCGGAGTTACTTCTGTCCATTACTGCATATTGTAAACAGACACACACACACACACACACACACACACACACCGATTCCTGCACACAAATTACCTCCAGCTGATGAATTATGTATGGGCACAACGAGAGATGGAAGAGCACAGAGAAGAATCAGAAACAATAGCCGTGCCATTTCTGGATCTGAAAGAGAAGGAGGAGAGAGAGAGAGAGGTTTTAAAACGGGAAAGTGTGGCAGGGAAATCAAGAGTTTTGGAAGAAGACGGAAGAGACAAAAAAGAAATGGGTTACTGAGAAAATATCCTTACAGTATTAATGCCGCACACTCTGTTCTCAGATGCAGTCATTTTCGCTTCACTGCATCAACCTTTTGGCAAAAAAAAAGCTCCCTTTTCAACCTGGCGGATAAGCTGCACGATGAGTCCACTTTTCTCTCTCTCTGTTTCTGTTTGTATTCACCATGCAGACGGCTCAGGTTCATTTCAAAAGCCCTGTAGACAAGATTTCAGCTCAGGCTTTGATGGCTGACGCTGATATTTTTTTGCAAAGTGGATCCCCATTTCACACCAAAGCAAACTCAACAGACTTTTCTTCTCTTCCATAGTAGAAAAATATCCAGAATAGCTAGTAAAGTGTGGCTGCAAAAGCTTTCTTTTTGCGAGATGAGTGCTGCTATTTGGTGTGTTGACAGACTTTTAAGGAACAATGATTCAGCTGAGCAATTCACTAGCAGCTCCACTGAAAGCACCGCGACCGTCGACAGTTTGATCACAGATTTGGGTCCATAATGTCAGCAGCAGTTCATGCAGCCCTCAAGCAGAGATAAAGAGTGGGCTACAGAGGTCTGCACACATGCCCTGATTTTTTTTTTCACTTGAGGCAATTCATCAAACTTGGCAGCTCCCTTAGGACCCCAAAAGGGGCTCATACAACTTGATGTTCCCATATGCTGCAATTCTACACCTGTAACCAGAGTTCAATATGTGAAATCTCTTTACACAAAGTGTGAATTTACTGGTCATAATGCACATCACAAAATGTCTTAGGTTAACTGAATTTAATGTGTACACAGACTTCATGACAGCAGACAAAAAAGTATGTTTTTCTTACCAGAAAACAGTGAAAACACCCAGGAGTCCCAAAGCCCCTGAAGTATTGGCAGGCAGGGGAACACACACACACACACCCAGACACAGACACACATACAGTATCGATGATAAACACCCTATATATAGCTGTTCATTTGCAGTTTTGAATTATAAATTCCGCTTTATGAGGTTGCCTCGCATGAACAAACAAAACTCATCCAAACACGCTCACGCTTAACATGACAGTACAGAGATAGATCAAGTGTGTGTGTGTGTGTGTGTGTGTGTGTGTACGGGTTCGTACTATCCTGGTGGGGACCAAAATCTGACTTTTACTATCCTGGTGGGGACTTTCTGCACCGTGGGGACCAAAATCCAGGTCCCCTCGGGGTTGAAAGCAATTTTCACACTCAAAATGCGGTTTTACTGTCAGGGTTACAATTAGGTTATGGTTAGGTTTAGGGTAAGGGTTAGGGTTAGGCATTCATTTTTAATGGTTAGGGTTAGGGTAAGGGGCTAGGGAAAGCATTATGTCAATGGGATGTCCCCACGAGGATAGCAAACCAGACGTGTGTGTGTGTGTGTGTGTGTGTGTGTGTGTGTGTGTGTGTGTGTGTGTGTGTGTATGTGTGTGTGTGTGTGTGTGTGTGTGTGTGTGTGTGAGAATGGGATGGGATGGGTGGAGGGGGATAACAAAGTAAAGCACCACAGTGAGGGAGACAGATGGCAGCAAGGCTTGCTTGTGGAAGGCAGACAAACTCTGCTGGAAACTTCATTAGCATTAACCAGTGTATTTTTAGAGTTCACTGACAAGAAGCATGCAGGAGGTAGACACCACCACTAGAGCGTGCATATTATAGGTGTGTGTTTGTGTGCGCGCGCGCTCTGGTCCCGTGTGGGAAGCAGGGAGAGAAAGAAGGACAGCTCAGCAGGAGTCATTAATATCAGCGATCACACACCCAGCCGGATAAAAGCAAACTGTGTGAGTGAGCAGCCTAACGGCACAAAGCCAGCCGACTCCATCAGCTGAGGCTGTCCTGGCACTGAGCAGACAGAGGGGAAAGAAGGGGGGCCTGTCGACTGGCCTCGAGCTGGAAAAGCAATTAAGGCTTCAGCACCACGGACAGCGCCTCCAAAACACAACTACTACATGAAACATCTCACACACCTCAATCCCATCCACTTCCAATGTCACTGCTGCATACACACTGCCTACACTTCCTTGTGTGAGTCTGCTGCCGGAAGCTGCGCTGGATAAGGACTGATCCGGCCCATTTCAGCACCACAGTGATGTTGAGAATAGCCCACAGTGGGCTATTTTCAGGCGGTTCCACATGCACACACACTCAGATGCTGCATTCTGTGCATGGCTGAGCATGAACTACAGAGACGTGAGGGTCACAGTAAGGGTGCCACCAACCGTATGCTGCCGGTAGTTGCTCGTCGGGTGTTGACTAGGGAATCCGTGATGGCCTGTAGAGGAAGGCCGACCATATTAACAAGCCCTCCTATGAAAGGATGTCCAAATATCATGTCATCAGCCTAAAGCGGCTGCGTCTTGTATAAACAGGAGCCAGAGCTCGCATTCTGTCTCTAAAAGGCTTCAAAATGTAAATGCAAACAGGCTGGATCAAAACAAATCAGGCCCATCGAAAAAATGAACGCCTCTTGCATTCAAATGTGACAGCTGTCTAGATTCCGTGCACGGGAAATGGAGCGTCTCCTGAATAAATGTGCTCTAACATCGCGACCTACAGCACTAATAGCATGTAGCGCCCTGAAGCAAAGCTGTAGCATGTGTGTACTTACTATTAGTTTCGATGCGCTCAGTGAAGATAAGAGTAAGTCCTCCGGGTGGGACCCGCCAGGGGAAAAGCCCGGTGTCAGATTATTTGGTAGAAATATGCATCTTTGCAACAATTTTTATGGCTCTGTTAATATGGCTATACAGTAAATGTGCAAGCTGCTCCGTGCGTAAACAGAATCTTACAAAAACGAGACGGCTCTCATTCGGATTGTTTCCGTGTACTGCAGTTACGCATGGCCAAGAGAAGAGATGACAAAAAATCCATAGAGAAAAAAAGCCCCATACATCCACTATATACAAACGCAACCCCACCATAAACGACGAAACAGCGATTCACCACACTCCCCTCCTTTTTTCTCTCTCCACCTCTACGATCTTGAGCTAATTCACGACGTCATGATGGAGACGCGCCGTGCGTAACAGCCCCCCTCACGCATTTATCGGATCTTTTTTCTTTCCCTCCTTTCCAAGATGAAACATGCCGACGTCTAAAGCCCCACAACAGCAAAAACATAGCACAATCTTAAGAAGCGGCTTTGGATTTATAAGCTTGCAGATTCAGTCCACGTGGATAATTACATCGACGGCAGGAAGACAAGAGGAGGTGCAGATATGGCGCTGTGGTATTAACGCGGTCTACATTGTTAAGCCATTCTCTAAAGCTCTTTGGAGCTTAAGTCAACGAGGCAGCAATCAGTCATCCCCACAACACTGGTCATCTATTAAATCAGCCTCTCCCCGTTCTTCCATCTTCTCGCGATCCTGCTTCATATTTATATGTCTGCTGAATAATTGAAGGAAGGCGAGGGAAGAAATTCACAAATTCCCATCCCACTGAATTCGGCATGAAAGAACAGAAGGCCAGGCAGCAGGATCTGCTTTTATTGATTACAGGTGTGACAATCCAATCCGACTAACTCACAAATGCGATTCAGAGGGTGAAAAGTAACTGTTAAGACAGCGGTGAAAAGTGAGGTTTTTCAGATAAACTGACAATAATGAGACTTTAAATATGTCTGTGATATTCAGAACATCTGTACAGCAAAGATTCAACATCTGTACATGTCAGTATTTTCCAGCTTTGTAATAATTACACAAATTTACAAGTCTTTCTTTTCTGACTTCATTGTTTTGCTTCTTTGACACAGTACAATCATCAGAACCAAAAAAAAATCATCATCAGAACTCTTTCAATTCTTGTCAAAAATCAGTCAGGTTGTTAAAAATATTTTAAAATCATAAAAAGGGCACTCACCTCATATTTAAATGGTTCCAAACTGAGATTACAACAAACTACTACTCAAGCTAAATTTGTTTGTGTCAAGGCACACCTCAAATTACAACAAGGGCAAAAAATATACACAAATGTAAACAATATCCAAATCATCTGGATCATGACACTCCAGTGTTACGACACCAAATTAAATAAAACAAATAAGGCTGATTGTGTCAGTGTTTGTTTCAGGAAGCAGCGCTCAAACACCGAAATGATGGAGTGCATGCTGCCTTAAGACTCATTTCAGGGATTTTCAAAAAACGCATTCTCTCGTGCTAAAACGTCCAAAAAAAGCACAACTTGCAGCATGTTACAGGAAATAAATACATGGAACAAGAATTCAAACATGCTTTCACTCTGCACCGACAAAGAAACGTTTTTTACATTCTTCCCTACTCGATGAGGAGGTGGGGATCTCAGGGGCCCTGCGACCTTCTACCTTGAAGCAATCGCTGATGAGACTCGACTCGACTGGAGAGGAAACAACAGAGGAGGACGAGGGAGAATGTTTTTACCAGTCTCACCAAGTTAGATCAACGATTAGCCTGGGAAAGCAAAAAATGATGCCTTTTTAAAATATGTCTGTTCAAACAAGGCTTTTCATCTTTCTTAGCTGCTCCTTCATGCTCAAGGAACAAATTCTACCCAGAATCCTTCAGAGGAGTAAATATACTGAATACTTGTCCTGCAGGGATGTAAGCTCTGTAGATCCTGTAGTGTTCTAACTAGGCTACACTGTTTACTGTGTTCAGCTTTAGAATAATGTGCGTGTGCTTATTTACACCCAATCTGCAGCTTTCCTTCTTTTTCACTTAATTCCCTGTCTCATACTTTTGTTTGGTACCTTTTTAATGAGGGAAGTTTATCCTAATGTGGATTGCTGTTTTTATTTTTGCATTGTTTACAGCAGCTGTTTCTATGACAGCCTCACAAACTGAAGCTTCGGTGGTGCTGCTTATAGAACTGTTGCTGTCGCTCTTTGGCGCTCGTTTCCACCAGCTTGTCTCTCTTATTGGTCACTCCGGTTTTTTCTTTCTCCCCTTCATCTCCGGTGATGCTCCCCACATCGCTGAGATCCCCGAGGTGCTCGACGGAGTCGTATTTCTCGAGGTCAGAAGCAATGGTCTGCAGGCTGAAGACTGAAAGGGAATCCGAGCCGGCTCGCTCCCTCTCCTTCTCATGCTCCTTCTCCTTGTATCTCTCCACCAGGTTGATGGATGCGTCCACTCCATCCCTTCCAATGGCGCCGCCACAGGCTCCGCCTTCAGCCTGAACCTTGATGTCAGATTCTGCTCCGACAGGGGGGCTCCGCCCGGCACAGATAGAAGGGCGTCCTCCCCCCTCGCCCGGGTCCCGCCCTCTCTGAGCATGGATCTGCTCGCTGATTTGCTCCAAGTTCCGCAGGGCGATGGAATAGCGGGTCTTCACTTTGGCTACTTGCTGCTCCAGCTGCAGCACTTTGGCCTTGTGCTCCTGGAGTCACACAAAGCAACTTTCATCATCAATTTCAACATTGATTTCATGCCAGTAGGAAAATAACCTCCCACTAACCTCCAGTAAATCCATAAAATACTGAATATATTATAGAACTTTTGCCAAATCAGCAGCTAAAGCTTTCTAAATGCAGGAAACACTAAACAGAAGGTGCCTAAAAAAACAGAGGTCTCACTGGGCTCTTTGTGTTTGTGTTACCTCCAGTATGTGGTTGAACTGGGCCTTGAGCTCAAAGTAAGGTTTGGACTTGATGATGACTCTCTTGAGGGACTTCTGCAGCATCTGCACCCGCGCCTCGGCCTCCTGACAGGCGTGTGTGACACGCATGTGCTCCCTCTCACTGCGCAGTCGCTCTTCTTCGGCTTCGTTCACCTGCGAGAGACACAGGAGAGGCACGGTATTAACACAGTAGCAGGAAACGGCATTTCTCTTAATGCAAATATGACTGGTTTTATCATAAACCTTGACTTGATCTTCATTCTCAGCCATTTAGCTCACTGTTCATTCATTAGTTCTTATTTTCTTAAAAAAGTAAAGAACTGAAAAGGCTTCTTGTTTAGTTTGTAAATGTCTGTCCACTGAGTTTCAGGCACACTCTTTATTGTTGTCTTTTCTAAATTTCTGGAAACATTTTAACAGCACAATAAAGCACAATTCAAAACTTTGTACTTTCTGTGTCTGTGCTGCCAAATGAAATGACACTTGATTATTTGTTTAAAAGGCCCTCACACAAACTCAAAGTAGTCAAATAGGTATTACACCAAAGCGTCAGGAAGTTATGGATTTTTAAGATATTCCTTTAGACACAAGCTACCAACCATCAAGACAAACTTCAAGGCCTGAACGACTTGGTAGACGAGAAATGGAGAAGAAAAATTAAGAACAAGACAAACTTTGGGCCTTGACATCGGTTACCTACAGGTACTCGGCTGATAACTGTCCACTTAGATTCCCTAATTAGAGTAACATCAATCATTCACCTCTCTTTGAACATCAGCAGCAATGGGCCTCCACTAAGCAGCTATTCTGACTCTGACACATTATGGTAGGTGTTTAGTGCCAGAGACATAAAAAAAATAAATGTCACTTATTCTGCCACAGCAAAGATGATGGTAGATGAAATTTTTATCTTATTTTACTCGTGATCCCATAAATGCAGTTTTTTTAATATCCAAAATTTGAGGTTCAATGTTTTTAAATATTCAGCTATATAATCAGATTTCAAATATTTGTTGACACAGTAGGGTGCCACATTTCAGGTCTGTCTACTAGTGTAGTTCTCCGACATAAGCCAAAGCATTTGGTGCAAACAAAAGGTAACCTGTGAGGATGAAGATGTAAGTGAATGAAAGTGCCCTAAATGGCGGTTCCTCCAGGGGTCACTTAAGCTTGACTCTAAAAGTGAGTCGGTGCCTATAAGCTCCCATGTTAACATGCACAGTTTTACAGGATCAGAGGGCATGGTGTAGCTGATTTGTGTCTGCTAGGCCTCATTTCAGCTAACTAGAATCACTGAACTGACCCTTTTCACTGTGTAGAGCCGTTACTGCATCTTCTTAAGGAACTATATGTTGTTCTGTGCAGTACAGCCAATCCAAGGAGTTTGTACTTTGGTTTTGCTGAGTGAAAATCAAAACCGGTGGCTGATGCTGCCGTGACTTCGTCCATCTTTTTATTGTGATATAGATAATTTGAGTAAAGTTATGTTTGCAGGACTACAGCAGCCAGGGTAACAGCCATTATACTAGCTTTCTATTGGCTACCAAGACACAGAGTGATAACATAATGTGTTTTTAAACAGCTAAAGGCATTCACAGTTTTCCCTAAAGTTGGGATTTTCAGAGCACTCATTTTGATCTCTCTAAAATCTGCAGATGACTGAAACTACTGTAGCAATGTCAAACTAGTCCAGCTATCAATATAATATCTAGGAGCCAGATCACACTTAGATCTAAACTGTGCTGTAACTGAAAGGAAGAAACAAGTCAAGCATTTACAGAGTTCTTATACATTCTGTGACACTCAAGGTTAAGAAAATCATGTCATCCATGCTGCATGTTACAGCTGAGAGGGCACTGAAGTTCACCAGCTGTCTGTATTTTTTCTGTTGAGTCTGGCAATTGTAACCCAGCAACAGTAAGTTTGTGAGTATATCCAAGGCTGCCAAGAATCACTACCACTTATCTGCACACGTATTTTTCCACAAACAATGCAGACAGCAGAGCAGCGAGATCACGGAGAAAAATAATGGTGTGCATGTGTGCACGCAAAAAACACCAGAGAGCAAAAACCTAACGAGAATAATTAGACAAAATTCTGACTCTACCCAGATAAACTCAGAAATGACCCATTACTGAACTCTGCAATGCTTAGTAAAACTATAGCAACCTTGTTGAGGTGACAAATAAAAATGAAAGCCACGCATCTTAAAACTGCTCCTCCTCTTCTCTGTTACCTTGGCGGTAGCGTGGTTGAGCATCTCCTGCCAGGTGGGATCCAGGGTGTTCTTGCCATCAGCCAGCAGGCCCTGCTCGGCCACATAGACCATCTCCCTGGCAGCTGTGTGCATAGAAACGGCTCTCTCGTAGCTCAAAGCTGCCTTCTGAGTCTCCTGCTGTGCCTATGGAGAGCAGACACACCTTTAACAAACTACAGCAGCGGAATACGACAAGGACACAACACCCCTGTTCTGTTCAATCCAATTACAGTCATCTCTCTGCTGAAATGAGTTTGCATATCATAGTTTTTATATTCAAAACGCTTCTACGTAAATGCAATTACAGGAAAACAATACTGCCTTTCAGTCTGAATGTGTTAGGTAACATTTAATGCATGAGATGTTGTTTATTGCCAACGTGTGAACATATTGTAACATAACTTGAAAAAATGAAACCTTCCCTGCATATCTTGAACATGTGATTTCTATGTGAAGGACTGGGGTCAAATTTTCAGCAAAAATCAAAAGAATGTGACGCTTGTTGTAATTCCCAGGTGCTTTGTCTCAGCGCCTCTCTTCTGCTCCCAGCGTCAACAAAATCTTAGAAATGGAATTCACTAATCATTAACGTCACTGAAAGACCTGCTTGTCAAAGGTTGTTGGGTTTTTGGGATCAAATCTGAAACTTTTCTCGCTCTCTCTTCTGGCTAATGTTAGATAATGCTAGTGTGCCTGCTAACACAGACAAATGACGGCTGTCTCATTTATCCAAAAAATGTCTTAGGTGGACCAGGTTGACTAGTTCATCTAAGAGATAAGATAAGATAGATCTTTATTGTTACTGTTACAAGAACAATGAAAAACAGTTTGGCATCTCTCCGTTAGCAGTATGTAGATTTTTATATTAAAATTAATTTACAATCAAAGATAAAACACAGATATATACAGCTGTATACAAGTTATATATGCTGTAAGGTGCAATATAAGGAGCAAGTGATCAGTGAACTTTAAACCTCCAGAGCTGGGCGATCGTGGCTCAAGAGTTGGGTGTTCGTCTTGTAATCGGAAGGTTGCTGGTTCGAGCCCCGGCTCGGACAGTCTCGGTCGTTGTGTCCTTGGGCAAGACACTTCACCTACTGGTGATGGCCAGTAGATGGCGCGATATGGCAGCCTCGCCTCAGTCTGCCCCAGGGCAGCTGTGGCTACAACTGTAGCTTGCCTTCACCAGTGTATGAATGTGAGAGTGAATGAATAGTGGCGATCATTTTTTCAAATTACTTTATCAGGCAAATTCAAACTTATCAATGTTAAAGTTTCTGCAGGTCTGAGTGTAACAGGGTCCACTTGTGCCCAGGTAATGTAAATTTCAATTTTAGACACTGGCCAGTCGCCAATGAGGATGCAGTTTTACAGTC
Source organism: Pelmatolapia mariae (assembly GCF_036321145.2). NCBI lineage: Eukaryota > Metazoa > Chordata > Actinopteri > Cichliformes > Cichlidae > Pelmatolapia > Pelmatolapia mariae. Next base: position 72,171,126 of record NC_086236.1, read on the forward strand.
AGTTCCACCCATCTGTCACATCCAGTTAGAAAAGAAAACAAGATGTCAATGACAAACACGCACAGCCTAATTATCACAGAGGCCACTGTCCGGTGTCTGCTAGCATCAGATCACACAGTATTGAGGTTAGCCAGCAGTAGATGATTTAATGGCACACGGCAAATATTTAATAAGTGACATTTATTTTCCACAGTAACAACCAACATGTGGGTGGTTAGCCAGCTAGCTGTAATGTAACTACACAGCACGTAGATGACATTGCGAGCTTCATCACATCCAAGTCAGCGTTGTGTCATTATATACACAGTCATACAGGCACACAGTAAACACACCGGTGTTTCAGTAGATATGCTCGCTGATGTCACCAATGATGGTTTCCTGAGTTAACGCAGATTTACACTTCAGATTTGTAGATTTAACTGGTTTGCAAAATCGCCCAAAACTACAGCTCGTAAAGGAACAGAACAAGCACCTTGCATTCAAATTGTGTTTAGACCTAGATGCAGTTTACACTGGGGATCAGTGCGTTTCTCAAAAAAACAAAAACAAAAAACAAAACATTTGCACTGAGATTTCCCTTCCCTACTCAGAACTTTTGCACGTTCACAAACTGCAGCTGCAGCACTCGATGTTTGTTTTTCCCTCGCCTCGAGCAGAACACCTGATTCTCACTCCTGAATCCAGATGCTGCAGTAAAAACATGCATGTCTGTAACACATCTTCCATTTGGCACAGAAAACAGATGTAAATCTTGTTGTGTATACCTCTTTGGCAAGGCGCCGAGCTTCATAATATGGTCTCGCTTTTTCAATGCAGCTGCCGAGCTGAGAGCTCTGAGCGTTCAGCTTTCGGGCAGACTCTGTGAGGATCTTCCGGTATCCCGATCTGGCATCCTGGACGATCAATGCATGAAAATGACAGGATTAGATTTACCTGTAATGCAGCAACTAATTCGATTTCACACAGGAAGTGGGCAGCCGATTCAGTGAGTGTCAAAAAGCAACACTACATCTTCCATTTTAAGAGCTCACACTTTTCCAGAGTCTGTGCTTTACACATATTGAAAAACAAAATTATCATATTCATTAGCACCTTCGGGGTAGACTAATAAAATATTTAGACACAAACACATTGAGAAGCAATTCCCAGGGTGGCAATAAATGTTTTTTCACATCTATAATGAGTTTGTTTTGTCAACATCAAAGCAATTTTATTTAATCTGACAAGAAAAGCAGGGCAAGTCTTATTAAATTGACATACATTTCAAGCAGACTTGTAACTGATTATTTTCACCACCAATTAACCTATCAGTTACTATTCTGGGGAGGTTGGAAAACAGTGGAAAACTGACCAAAGTCCAAGCATTTAATAAACACAGGAGGACAAAAGAGAAGCCATTTTTTTTAAAAAAAGATCATTGACTTTAATAGGAGATTATTTGAGTTATATTTTATAATGATTGTAATAACTGAATAGTTTTCTATCTATTATTTATTTACACTTACATCCAACTGCAGTTCTAGCTTGTTGATTTCAGCACTGGCTTCATTGAGATGCTCCAGTTCCTCCTGTGAAAAAACACAGTATATGTATCTCACGTATTTATATTGAAAAAGTATTAGTGCTATTTGACTGTAATGGCGATGATTAATAGGTTGGGAGTGTAAGGTGACACACGTCAGAGGTATGTTACACTGGCGACAGGATAATCACTTCAGATCTGACAGGGATTTGCACAGATTACCGTATTATGAAGACAATGTCTTTTAAATAAATAATGAACATGTGCTCATTTGATTACATTAATACCTTTCTGTCACACTAAATCGAAAGTAATCCCGGATGTACACACCCAGGTGTAGGTAACAGTAATTTAAAAGCGGCTGATTAATATAATAATAGAGCTGAAGGATGTTTAACGGTCACCAATAGATTAAACAAAAAGTCGGAATTTTGAGGTACCTGGATTCTGGGGTCCAACTCCTCTTCATACGGACTGTGTAATTGCTCTCCGGGGCTTTTCTGTTTGTCACTCTCTCCTTCCTCGCAGGTGTCTCTGAGCGCCATTTCTTGAGTCTTTCCATCGCATTCCGCAGCTTTGACCTCCTCAATACACTCCCTCCATTCCCCTACGTCCGATTCCCCGGAGCCGGCAGGGCTCTCTCGCAGGTCGCCTGGCTCCATTCCAGGCAACACTTTTTGGGTTAGCACCAGCGTTAGCTAAGGAGTCTTCAACGGCAGGCGGGGTTTGTTGACCTAAAAACCCGGTGCTATGAACAACGACCGAAGGTTATTAAGTAGAGGTAAATTAGAAAATTATTCCAGCGGTCAGAAGTGGTGTTGAATTTGCTGTCTGCCATATTAAATCACACTGAAACCCACTAAAGCTAGTCTAGCCTGCACCTAGCATGCTAACAGGCTAGCGCCTTAATGAGAGCGTGACGGCTGCTTTTCTGAACAAACCGATGGCAGGAGATGAGAAGTAAAAGGGGGGGCTATCAAAATGTACCCCCCGACACACGCCTCTTTCCCTCCATCCTTTACCGGCTCTTCAGTACTTTAGCTAGGCTAGCTAGCTAGCGGTTTCGGCCTCACATCATCATTACAAATGAGGTAAACAGGCGAATAGAAGCGCTACGCACTTAAAGATTTGAGCCAGGGTGGCCACCGTAGTTGCACTACAGCAGTGAATGCTGTTAATTTTATGGAGGCTAACTGAAGGTTTGCGACAGCCAGGTGATCTAAGGGCTCTGGAGTTGAATTCAAATATTTTTTGCCATGCAAAAAAACAAGGTATATAATACGCTTATTATAGCAAATTGTCTTGTGCAAATACATTAGATTACACGTCGGCACAAGATGATGACTGTTTGTACAAGATATGACTTTGTTAATACAAGATAACAAGGCAAAACAATAAAAAAGATTATTACTGCTCTGCGCTAAGAAAATTTCTGTACAAGACAGTAAGTTGGTCATGCAAGACAAGGACTTGCGTGCACACAATAATGACTTGTGAATATAAAACTTTTAGGGACGGTACTGTGTGAAAGAGCCAGTCTTCCACTCTATTTTGTTGCTGTGAAATGGGAAATAATTGCAGTAATTTATTGAACATGTGCGAACATAAATAGAAATACAGTGTATACAGCAAAACCGATTTTGTACAGTTCTAATGAGCTTGAAAGTCAGAATTTGGTATGACCACCTTTATGTTTGTTTTTGATTTTTTTTTAACTCTCAGGCCAACTTTTCTCCATCCAGTCTGAAAAGGTCCCCAACACCACTGGGTGAAATGCAGCCCCAAGCCACGATGGGTTTCAAAGAGAGTTTCACTGCTGTACCGTTCTCCTGATCTCTTCTTTACATATTGACAGCCAGTTTTAAAGTTTGGTTTCATCACTCCATCAGACCTGTTGCCACTGATTTTCCGATTTCCAGTTTTTGTGTAATTTGACATACCTCAAGCTTTTCTGCCAGTTTCTCTTTCTTAAGAAAGCTTCTTGACAGTCACCTTTCTGCTGAGGCTTCAGTGTCTCTTCTTTGCATCTCTGGTGGGAAAGACTGAAATGGGAGGAGAGAAATCCAGGATGTGCAATTTAGGAAATGGGACCGGAGTTTCTTTTTTCCAGTGTCGGTGTTAAGCTCAGCCCCCAGGGGTCCAGGCCCACCCAGTAAAGTCACCGTGCCACATCAGCTGAAATCTACAGATACACTCTGACTAGAACTTATTTATATTTTGGTAATGACCTATATCACTGATATTGCAGTGCAAGATCAATTCAATTATTCAGTTAACAGTACTTTAGCCCCTCTGCAGGAATCTTGGTAACCAGGACGACTGAGGGCAACACAGCACTGAGCACATTACCACACGCAGGTCAGACTTTGGGAAGCACCCCTCGTGTCTCAGGAGCCAAAAAGAGGTCATCTATCAGCTTGTGCAGCCTTCTTACAGAATGACTCAATAATATGTTGAAGATATTGTGCACTCAGTCAGTTATCCCAGTGTGTGTGTGGTGAGTTCACAGACCCAATTCCACACCTAAAGAAAACCTCTCTCCTGTTTGTTTATTAAACACATGCAACATGAAGTGCGAGTGAAAATCAACATAATGAAAAAGCAAAGTTGTGTATTTTTTTAATCCAGAAATGATCACACAAACAAGTGTAGTAGTTTGCAGGGTAACGAGCCTGCAAATAGAATCACATTAGAGTATCAAACAGGATCATGTGACAAAAAGTAAGCACAAAGAATAATTTCCATAGAAGACATTAATGATCAGAATCAAACGACAGATTATACTGCAGTTATTACCTGGCACCAGCACTATAAGCAACCACACCACAGATTACATTTCCCTCTTCGCAGCAGACAGAAACAGGTCACACAGATTACCCGAGACTGCAAATAATTTAAACAAAAGTGGCAAAGTAGTAATTGCATTGAATGCATTAATGAATGTCATGTGCACACTTAGCATCGTATAAAAATAGATCTCTGGCGAATTACAGCAGATTTGTCTAACACGTAGTTGTGGTGGAGTCCTACACCGTGTGTATAAATGTTTTGGAAGAATGAAAAAGACCTGAGTAGCATTGGCAAACCCCCACACCAGAAAGGGACAATCCGTTCTGTATCAGTAAGGACAAACAGCGTCAGCAAAGATCATTTTCTTCTTTGGTCTGGAATGCTTTCCCCCATCACATTGAAGAGATAAAAAAAGGCTACTGCTCATAGACGTTCTTCATCATCAGCTTCACTAAAGGTCATACTGGGTCCATCCTGGAGGGGGCGCTAAGTAGATCCTCCGTCCTCTGGACATGAAACTGACCACCCCTCTGTACCCTGACCGTGGCACTCCAGACTTAAAGTCATCCATTATTCCCAGATTTTTGGCCATCAATTTGAAACTGTCCTTACTCGAGTACTGAAGGCGGAAGGGCCCAGGTCCCTGTAGCTGGCCCTGCTTCACATCTTCATATTTAACCACAGGAGCACTGTAAACTTCCTTCTCAAAGTTTTCCTTGTATGTCTCCTCCTTCAAGTAACTCAGATCCAACTTGGTGAAAGGCACAAACTCGGTATTCAGTTTAATGTAACGCAGGTATTTGTCAAAAAACTGACCCAGACTCACGCCCTGGCGACCAAAAGTTAAAGTCCGTGAGATCTCTGGGCGTATACAGGCACGGTTGCGGCGCTGCTCTGGCTGGCGCATCCAGTCGTCCCAGAAAGCCTCAGGCCACTTTGGCTCCAGCTCCTCCCACACCTCCCTGATGAGCATCCACCCCAGGCCGGGAAAGAAGTCTGTCCGATAGAGCAGGTCGGCCTTGCCGGGATCCACATAGCCTTCCCTCCCATTGTCATTCCAGGCAGACACACACCACAGGCTGGGGTCAGATTTCAGGAAAGGCAGCAAGGCTCGGAAATACTCAAAGAAGTCTGGTGCCACCTAGAGCAAGAGATGAATAATTCAGTTCAACTTTTACATAACCATCGCAACAAGTGAAATAACGAGTTTTGAAAGAAGAAGATTAATTTAAGTTGTAAATAAAGAATGAAAATGAAGGAGAGATCACAAATCATTGGTGTTTAATATAAAAATAATCACCTCCAGGTCGTCCTCCACGATCACCACAGAGGAATGACCGAGCGCCTTGAACACTTGGTTGAGCGCCCAGTGGTAATGCCTGGAGATTTTATAGTAACCCTTAAACTTCTTGTGCTCAGGCCTCACTTGGATGTCAGACAAATCCGGCTGCTTCAGATGAGTTACGTTGTTTCCATAAGACCGAATCACCTCAGCAGTCTCGGCATGTCCGCAGTCCTGACTCACTATGATTGGGTGGAGCTCTGCTGAGGGCCGGTGCTGCACGAGTTTGTCCAAGCAGCGTGTCACGGTGACTCTGTTGCAGGCGATGACAAGGATAGGGATGACAGGCTGATGGGCAGCGATCACCTTTGGCTTGTTGTTGTCTGACGGCTCCCAGAGCAACTGATGATTCTGGATTTGCAACAGGATTTTTTTCTGATTCTCAAGTTCACTTTCGAACGCATTTGCCATTCGAAGCACATCTTCCATCACATTGCTGGGGGGCCCTTCGGGACCTTCTTTCTGATCTCGGCCCTGTGGGGGTCTCCCCCACAGCAGGAGCACCAGTATGGCATTCCATGTGATAAACAGGAACGCGCCACAAAAAATAAGGGAGCTTCTCTTACGGATCATGGCCCAGAAACTGAGAGACAGGGAGGGTGGGAAATTTCAGGAAGATAGGGTCTGAACAGAGAGACGTGTCCTTTTTAGAGACAACAGGAATGGGATATGGGAGGGGCAGCCTATGCTTTGTGTCATCACGGGCTCGCTCTGCAGATAGTGAAGTTATAAAGACACAATACAGCATTGGTGAAAGCGAAAGTCGATAAAATCCGATGAAGGGCAAGATTCATCTTGGAGAAAAGTTGTAAAACTGGCAAATGCTCAACATTTAATGTCCTCTTTTATCTGAAATAAGAAAAAAGGGAAAATATCAAATAAAATCAAGTCAATACCAAGGTTTCCAACTCTCACAAAACTTTCCCTCTCACATCCTGCCCAAACAAATCTCCCATCAAAGGTTTAAAGCCAATGTTTTAAGATAAAAAATTGACAGGCCTTTTTAGGTTTAACAGGAGTTTTTGACCATTTATCAGCAAAAACACTGAACTACACATATCACAGAATGCAAAACACTGTTTCTGTGCTTTATTGTCAGAACAGGAGCGGAAGACTTTATTCATCATTCAATGAACTATTCCCAACACTGAGAGGATACAGAGGAGCTAAGGTGTCTCACAGTTAGTTTGGCCATTAAATCACTTGCTACAGAGGATCGAGAGTCCTGCACTCCATGCAGCTGCAGTAGTAGTTTGTTGTATTAGTACTGTGTGCGTGGATGTTTATCTTAGTTAGACCTCTCGGTATTCAAATTCAGTGGCCTGTTATTTTAATACAAGTAAAGGCTTTTCACTATGCAGATTGCAGACATAGGCTGTATTAAGATGGACTTGGCTTCCCGGACTGAAAAGTGCCTTAAACCTAGATTTCTAATGGCCAGCAGGAGGTGACTACTCTGGCTGAATAAACACTTACAGTTATAAAGAAATCAATGGGACAACGACCCTCAGCTCTCTTACTCGGGAAAGAGCTTGCAGATCACTTTGTGGTCTCAAGTCTTACTGAATAAAACGTGAATTTAAAGGTATAAAGTCTGGTCGTTACCACGGTTTGAAAGCAGGGCTGCCCAGCTTTCGCTCACTGGCACAAGATCGGTGATTCACAAACTGCCTTTAGTTTCTCAGACAGCTTCAGTTGTTCACATCTGGTTTCAATACCAAGACAATGATGCGAAAATGGGAGTCTTCATAACCAGCGTTTGGTGACGTCACAATGGCTACATCCATCTTTTATGTACAGTCATTCACATGCCATTAAGTACCCCCTGCAGTTACACGCAGTATTTGGAGCTTATCGTTTTAAAATAAGCTGCTGAAGTTTGATTAGGAATTTTCCGTTTTTAAACACGTTGTTATTAAGTTATAAAATGAATAAAAAACAACTTCGTCAGCGACACAGCCAGCACAGTTTACCTGATAATCACTAACGAATTATTAACGATCCCGCCCCCGTTAATGCAAAGCGGCAGTTTTAGACTTTTCATAGGGCCAGGTCAACCACGTACGCCCTGCCCCCACACCGCTCCAACTTACATCTGAAAGTTCTGTTTCTGCTTTAAATAACCAATAAAGTGAAGGCAGGAAATCAGACAGGAAGTTGACAGTGATGATTCACCAAAATGCCTCTGATCGATTTTCTCTTATCACCTGTGGCTGACTCGACACAGCAGACAAACTGCGGTTTATTAAGACACAAAAACAGCTGGTATCACCGACTTCACCCCCTCAGTCCCTCCGTCCCTCCCTCACGCTGCTCGTCAGGCGCCTTGTGCTCGTCACAGTAAACACAGTAGTCTGAGGAGGAGCGTTCAAAGCTGCCCTCACCTCACAATGTGCCCGCTCCTTCCTGCTGTGGCCATTTCTTCGGGAAAAGTTCCGCAGAAATGAGGCCAGTCTCCTGCTTCTTCCCCGGCGGCTGGAGCAACTTCACGCCGCCGACTTTCTCCCGTTTCTCGCTGGCTTCAAGAAAAAGAGGAGGAGAAAAGAAGTAACACGACAACTTCCTGGTTTTAGGGCAGACACGGAAGTCCCGCCCCCAGCCGTCACCTTGAGAAATTACGCAACAGTTTGACGCGAGAGCCGCTCTCAGCGGAGCTAATTAGAAACAGCGGCAGCCTTTGAAGTCTTTGTGCACACATACTGTCTGCTTCCCCTCACCGAGGCTTCCACACGGACAGCGAACAGCCAGGGAGGCCCGGAAAACTGCTTTTTCATTTAATTTAGCTAATTTATCTTTTTCTGCTTGAGCTGCACAGGAGCGCGCGTAATTTGCATGAGCCACACGGGAAGAGGGGAACGGGGAAAAGAAGAAAACCTTTCCTTCTATTTGCTGTACTTGTAGACAAACATATAACAAAAGCACACAGGGTACGACCTATTTACTGCTTTACTGTAGCTTATATTGTTGCATCTAAAGCTTGCCCACTTACAAAAATAGGGCAGCTCCAAAGGAATAAAGAATTAATCTCGTAAAGAGATTGTGAAATTTGCACTACCAGTCTAAAATTATGACACATATTCTCAGTGTTGAATATAACACTGAAGAAATTGGATGTATAAAAACTACAGAAAGCTTATTTCATCTGAAAGACTAATTCGGTGTCCAAGCCCTGGAAATTTACTGTTATACCCATAGCTGTTGATTATGCTCATTATAGATTATTATTATTATTAATAATAATAATTAATAAGCTGATTATGGTTCTGCTGAATCTCAGTCTATAAAGGTGACATAGAGCCTTATGCCTTTAAACGTCTTCTTTTGGCTCTAAATCAGCCTAAAAATGAAATATTTTCACCATAATCACCACAAGCAAAGATTTCTCAGGATGGAGAAGGTAAAATGTCATATTAATGTTGACTAGACAATAATTACATGAGGACATAGTGTAAAATACAATAACAGTCTAAAGTTGCCACGATATTATTCAAAATCTTTATTAATGTTTTGTTTTGGGGGGTTTGTTTATGCTGACAGACTTAATGCTGAAGAAACTATGAAATACAGAAAGTACACCTTGTTTCAGTTTTAAGGTTTTAAATATCATCGAGTAATAAAATCATAGAACCTCAGATGAGCAATAAGCTATGACATATTACACAGGGCCATTATTTATATAAGCCAAAATGCAGACGCCATTAGAAAAATAACGTCATACATCATACAATCATTGACATATAAAATACCAGAAAAGATCTAAAGCCTACAAAGGCCTTGTTCAGTCTCTCAGTTAGCCCAAAACCCAGAGATATCCAGTTTATTATCACATATAACAGAGAAGCAGCAAAATGAAACAATATTTAACAGACACATATTTAAAAACAATAATAATAAAAACCAATGAAAATGGAACATAATCACCCCGATAATGAATTTATAGCATGATTTTGTATTAGACTGTGTTAGATTTAGCCTCTTGTACCTGATAAATTAGCATCTGAATACATTTTTGCTACCTTAAATTCAAAGACTTTTCTTTTATCCACTATATATTAAAACAGGATAAAGAAAAGTTTTAAAACCAAATCAAACATAAACCAAAACATATTCCTCAAAGTAGCCACCTTTGCGTTACCTTAACAGCACCTGTCTCAGGTGCTCACTGATGGCAGATGTCAGGTGACTTGATGCAGGGCTCCATCACTTCTTATTAAAGTAGCCGTCACAGAGACTGGACATGTTTTAGATCACTGACCTGCTGAAATCCTGATGGTCCCACTAAGGTTTGTCTCTGCAGGATGTTGCTGGTAAAATGATGCTTTAAATTGTTAATAAGTCTCCAGTGGTTTCACCATCAGCCCCTCCTCCACATTCACCGTGGGAACCACACATTGGTTCATCTCCTCTGCAACTCATGAATAAATATCTAGTTTCATCAGACCAAAGTCCAGACTCTCTCTGTAGTGGTTTCTTTGCAGCAGTTGCTCCTGAAGGTCTGATTCACAAAATCTCTTCCAACAATACCCTGCCACCCATTGGTCGTTTAATGTTACTATAGATGTATGACGTGTTTCAATGTAATTATTGTTATTTAACCCTGTCATGCATGAATTATGATAAACTCAATCAGGATTTTGTTTCTTAAGTGTTTTTATCTATCTTTTCATGGCTAAAGATGAACAAAAATACCTAAGAAAAAAATCCTGATTGAGGTTGTCATAATACGTGTATGAAAGGGTTAACTTATGTGCTGCATTTATGTAGATTAGAAATGTGAACAAGTCACACTTAAAGGAAATCTACCATGCTCATTTCCCTCACATACTAGAGTATCTTTGATTCATAGATCCAAAACATTTTTATATTTGTTATGCTATTCTATATAAGGCTATGGTGCAAGCCCTCAGTGTATCCACTGTCCGAAACAAGACATTTTATCTCCATTCTCCTTCCATTTAAACCAGTCACATGTGGCTATGTTCAGTGCTCACAGCCAGAGCTACAGTGGCTTGCAAAAGTATTCGGCCCCCTTGAACTTTCCCACATTTTGTCACATTACAGCCACAAACATGAATCAATTTTATTGGAATTCCACGTGAAAGACCAATACAAAGTGGTGTACACGTGAGAAGTGGAACGAAAATCATACATGATTCCAAACATTTTTTACAAATAAATAACTGCAAAGTGGGGTGTGCGTAATTATTCAGCCCCCTGAGTCAATACTTTGTAGAACCACCTTTTGCTGCAGTTACAGCTGCCAGTCTTTTAGGGTATGTCTCTACCAGCTTTGCACATCTACAGACTGAAATCCTTGCCCATTCTTCTTTGCAAAACAGCTCCAGCTCAGTCAGATTAGATGGACAGCGTTTGTGAACAGCAGTTTCCAGATCTTGCCACAGATTCTGGATTGGATTTAGATCTGGACTTTGACTGGGCCATTCTAACACATGGATATGTTTTGTTTTAAACCATTCCATTGTTGCCCTGGCTTTATGTTTAGGGTCGTTGTCCTGCTGGAAGGTGAACCTCCGCCCCAGTCTCAAGTCTTTTGCAGACTCCAAGAGGTTTTCTTCCAAGATTGCCCTGTATTTGGCTCCATCCATCTTCCCATCAACTCTGACCAGCTTCCCTGTCCCTGCTGAAGAGAAGCACCCCCAGAGCATGATGCTGCCACCACCATATTTGACAGTGGGGATGGTGTGTTCAGAGTGATGTGCAGTGTTAGTTTTCCGCCACACATAGCGTTTTGCATTTTGGCCAAAAAGTTCCATTTTGGTCTCATCTGACCAGAGCACCTTCTTCCACATGTTTGCTGTGTCCCCCACATGGCTTGTGGCAAACTGCAAACAGGACTTCTTATGGTTTTCTTTTAACAATGGCTTTCTTCTTGCCACTCTTCCATAAAGGCCAACTTTGTGCAGTGCACGACTAATAGTTGTCCTATGGACAGATTCCCCCACCTGAGCTGTAGATCTCTGCAGCTCGTCCAGAGTCACCATGGGCCTCTTGGCTGCATTTCTGATCAGCGCTCTCCTTGTTCGGCCTGTGAGTTTAGGTGGACGGCATTGTCTTGGTAGGTTTACAGTTGTGCCATACTCCTTCCATTTCTGCATGATCGCTTGAACAGTGCTCCGTGGGATGTTCAAGGCTTGGGAAATCTTTTTGTAGCCTAAGCCTGCTTTAAATTTCTCAATAACTTTATCCCTGACCTGTCTGGTGTCTAAATCCAATCGAGAATCTGTGGCAAGATCTGAAAACTGCTGTTCACAAACGCTGTCCATCTAATCTGACTGAGCTGGAGCTGTTTTGCAAGGATTTCAGTCTGTAGATGTGCAAAGCTGATAGAGACACACCCTAAAAGACTGGCAGCTGTAATTGCAGCAAAAGGTGGTTCTACAAAGTATTGACTCAGGGGGCTGAATAATTACGCACACCCCACTTTTCAGTTATTTATTTGTAAAAAATGTTTGGAATCATGTAAGATTTTTGTTCCACTTCTCACGTGTACACCACTTTGTATTGGTCTTTCACGTGGAATTCCAATAAAATTGATTCATGTTTGTGGCTGTAATGTGACAAAATGTGGAAAAGTTCAAGGGGGCCGAATACTTTTGCAAGCCACTCTATGTGCCCAAAATCACTATATTAAGGAAATCCCCTCTCGATGACATCATACTGACACAAGAGCAGAAAAAGCAGAAGTCACAGAAAGCTTGAGCTTTTGGCTCCCAGAGATTACCTGTGTCCACACATTCACATTAATAATAATTCTCTCCTAGTTTAATTTGCACATCCACTAACATAACAACAGGAATACGACACAACTACCACAATGAAATGTTTCCCAGCAGTTTAAATACTAGGAATCAATATTAGCTGAAAAACACACCACAAAGCCACAGGTGCTGCTTTCTAATCTCACATATGGTAAGATTATAAATAACAATGTGCAAAGTAGGCAGTAAATCAGGCTGCCAAATACATACATACAGTAACGAGCAGTATAAAATGAAAATCATTTAGTACACAGTTACAGTCTCTTATTGGTCACCATTCTATTTTGCTGATAATACTTAAAAAATTTCACTGCTGCAGATTTTGAATATGGGACGAGAGCTCAGCGTGAGTCATAAACTGCACCACATGTTATGACTTTAATACTTAACAGCATATCTAACATTTAGGTTTATGGTAGGAGGAACAGCCAGCTTGAGCACCGGACTCTCTTTAGAATCCAAATCATCTTTATTGAACTCGGGTTCACTTTGCTCTCTTCATGCAAAAAACCCCCCAGAAAGCCTCTTTTGTTAATAACTTATGAGTAAATTTTAAAAATACTGGGCATAAAGTTTGCTTTGACTCTGGAGTTGAATTTTTTTCATTTGTTATATCCAACATGTGTCTGATGATTTTTAATGGTGTGGCCCCTCCACCGCTGCTTCATTTTATTAACTTTCACCCATGAGAATGCATAAAAGATCCATAAAATCAAAAATTCAACTGAAGACTCTACTTACCTTTTCCTCTCTTTGCTTTTCTCTCTGTGGAAGCCTGAACTCTATCGGTCTACCGCTATCAGCAGACTGAAAGATTTGCTGAGAGACTCACAGGCTCGTAAATACTGACATCTGCTTTTTCTTGTTTGGTGCTCATGGGTGTGTGGAAGTGTTGTGTGTTTTGTTATTTATGTTTTTTATTGTTGTCTTCTCCCTGTAATCTTCCAAGGGAGTGCAGATGCAAATTAGCATTACGTCAAACCTGGTTTGAAGCTGGTTCCTGGGACCGCCCCAGGAAACGAAGACCAAGAGTCACCTCTGCTGCTAAGGATAACTTCATCTGAATCACCAGGCTCAGAAATCACAAGTTAACAGCACCTCAGATTAGAGCCCAGATAAATGCCACACAGAGTTCCAGTAGCAGACACATCTCTACATCAACTGTTCAGAGGAGACTGTGTGAATCAGGCCTTTATGGTCAAACATCTGCTAAGAAACCACGACTAAGGAAAAACAACAAGCAGAAGAGATTTGTTTGGGCCAAGAAACACAAGTAATGGACATCAGACCAGTGGAAACGTGCTTTGGTCTGATGAGTCCAAATTTGAGTTCTTTGGTTTCACGTGTCTTTGTGCGATGCAGAAAAGGTGAATAGATGGTCTCTACATACATGGTTCCCACTGTGAAGCACAAAGGTAGAAGTGTGATGGTGTTTGGGTGGTTTGCTGGTGACACTGTTGGAGATTTATTCAAAATTGAAGGCACACTGAACCAGCATGGCTACCACAGCATCCTGCAGCGACATGCTGTCCCATCTGGTCTGTGTTTAGTTGGACCACCATTTATTTTTCAACAGCACAATGACCCCAAACACACCTCCAGGCTGTGTAAGGGCTATTTGACCTGCGCCAGATGGTCTGGCCTCCATAATCACCTGACCTGAACCCAATGGAGATGGTTTGGGATGAGATGGACTGCAGAGTGAAGGCAAAAGGACCAACAAGCACTCAGCAACTCTGGGAACTCTTCAAGACTGTTGGAGAGCCATTTTAGGTGAAATGACATGCGAGAATACCAAGAGTGTGCAAAGCAGTAATGTTCCTTCATAGTTTTGATGCCTTCAGTAAGAATCTACAATTTAAATACTCGTAAAAATAAAGAAAAACCATTCAATGAGAAAGTGTGTCCAAACCTTTGACTGCTTGGTATATGTTCCACTGGCACTCAATATTTATGTTTTGTGCAGAGTGTAAAAACAGTGGACATCTTTTAATTATTTCCACACATTTATATAGTTTTTACTCAGTGTGCATTGTTGTTTGTTGACGCTTTAGTTTCACTCCATTTTAAAGTGGAAGTTTATCTCACGGTCTCTGCAAAATGAGCTTTTGTGCAAATTATGCAGTTTTAATGCAGAAAGTTAATTCTGTTCATCCGAGTGCAGCATTTTCAGTTGGCTGGAGAAACCTGCAGACAGCCAACTTCTTCTGTCAGCGGAGACTGAAGAGGTCACCTGGACGAGCGATGACGTGTTTCGTCCACTGGAAACACTGAGCCCTGACAAACAGAATCGAGTATCTGCAGCACGCAAGGTGAGCTTATCCATTGGGAAGACTTGGAATACATGCTTGTTTCTTGTTGCTCATACAGACAAGTGGCAAATTAAAGGAAAAAAACCTGAACCACTGACCCCTACAGAGAGGGGACTCGCTGTAGGCCCCTACAGTGGTGATCCCCTTCAAATCAATACAAAGTTATGCAGAAACATCAGCTTAATGATGAAATATTTTTGTCCTGATGGAAGTGGGCTCTTCCATGATGACAATATCCCCAACCACTTAACCAGGTCTTAACAGGGTGAAAATGATATGGATCACATGCTGTAGCCTTTGCCACACTATGCGACTCAATCTGATCTCAATCTAATTGATCACTAATCCATGTGGGACTTTGCCCTTGATCATTATCATCAAAACAACAGATAAGAGAAAATGTTTTGCCCGAATCAGAGTTTTGGAGAGTCAATGCCAAAAAGCACTAATGGTGTTTGTGGAAGCCATTCGCCTCATTTCGGTTCTTCCATTCATTTTTAACTTGTTTGTGTGCAATCAAAAACAGCTGGTTGGTTTCTATCAGCAGGTTGAAGTCCAGATGTGGTGTGTGTCCTGAAAAGTCAATAAATTATGTTGATCGCAGTGCTTCTTTCTGGCGCTGAGGCCTTGGATTCAGTCAGCTCCTTCCTGTGTGATCTTTTGTGCTGAGCTGGAGTTGTTCTTGGAGGAGGTTTGTTCACTTGCCTGAAAGACAAAGCGTGCCGTGTTTTCATACAGTAACATTTACATGAATTATTTATTCTCGGTTCAACAGGACTCTCACCTGGAGGGTCTGGCTGCAGGAGTTTTTTTCATTCCGCTGGCACAGCAGATGTCGTGGTGCTTCATCGGGGCTGCTGCCTGATCTACGCACCTCTCCCAAATTCAAAAACAGGATTTTGGACACCAGACAGGTCACAGATAAGCACGTGCTCCTCAGTGCAGACCAGCCGTTTAACACGAAGGACGGGATTTGTCCCACTAAACACGGGGATGTCACGGACAGCTTCAGGACGCGTGCTGGGAATACACTCGTGTCTTTAACTAACGCGCTTTTGCGGGTGTGTGCAGGATATTTTTCAAATTTAATAACGTGAATTATTTTAGAGCATGTATTATTTCCAGGCAGTCTTCCCGCTAGCTCGCGCACCAGCGCAGGCGCAGCTGAGTGCGCGTGCCCTGGAGATTGCGAAAGTTTTGGGTAACGTAATACACTCACTTCCCTAGAAACTTTACCCCCCACTCTGAACGAACTGTACGAAACAGTCAGCCCTCTTCCCACCAGCACCGCCACACACTCTCCGTGCGGAGAAGCCTCTGCCGCTGACGCCTGGTCTGAGCCGCTGCGCTCGCCCGGAGAGTCGCGCAGCGCCCCGCCGGCCAGTCCGAGGCCGTACGCCGAGCTGGCAGGCCGCTTGGCCGGCGGATTCCTCGTCCAGATATTCCCCTGGCACCGGAGAACAGCGGACAGGGCAGAGGCCGAGGGTGTGGAAGCCATGGTGATCGGTAGCGTCCACGTCTCTCCTCGGCGTCCGTCTAAACACTCACATAACCTTCAAAGGTTTATTTGCGTAAGGAGCGGGTCAGAGGAGGGTGGGGGATTTCTTCTAGTCTGGTCCACGCGACTATATTTGCCTCGACTGTAACAGTGGGGGGTTTCGTGTGGGTGTGTCTTTAGGCCAGAGCAGAACAAGCAGCTACTTTACACCCCGGAGTGAAAACACTGGATGAAAATGAGACAGAGTCATTCAGCAGGTACGCGGATGCAGACGGACTGGCAGACATCTGCACTTTAAGCTTTTGGAAGTAAATTAAAATAATGCGCACAGCTGCCCCGAGTGATCGATTTATACGATCTATTTCTTCTCCTAAAAATAAAAAAACAAGTAGTGTGACACATAAAAATCTGAGAACCGGTCACAGGGGGGCATCACAGGTCACAAAATTCTATCTGAATGAAAACTCGTGTTAATAAATAAAAAGTGACTCTGAACAAACGCACAAAACAGCAATAAAAAGTTTCACCTACTGAATATTCTGTCTTCTCTTTTCGTTTATAATTTTCACTTAATTTGGAAATATTATAGTTTGTACTTCAATTTCATTTCAGTTAGTTTCCAACATGAATTCGATCCTTTTAGTTTATTTAACCTGTTTAAATATTCATTTTTAAAATAAATGTAAAGTTTTTTCAGACTTATTTTTAGTCTTTACCTTCGTTACAGTGACCTTGGTGAGGACAATTACATAATAGTTGGAGCTGGACAATAAACACAAACATTTCTTGAGAGCACTTCCTGAAGGGGGCGCTACAGATTAAGCTAGAATGCCCTCAAAAAAGATTTTCTAAAAATTTCTGTAAACTTTATTGTCCCACTTAAAAAAATAGCGATTCATCTGGTACATTTCTGTGGTATTGTTGTATAATGTTACAAAGTTTTGAGTAAGCTGACTGTGGAGCCCACACAGTCCTTGGTGTAAGTTTTTCAGTAACATTTAAATGTTTTTCAATTTTACTGATTTAACCTGGATTAACATTTCTATTAAACTCAACATATGTTGTATTTTTTCCCTTTGTTTATCAGATTTAATACAGTTTATTTCTGATGAAGTGATGATTTTAAATATTTGTTCAATCCATACAGCTTAAAGTGGTCTTTGCCATTGGAAGTAGCTGGATACTGTTAAGACATGGTTGCCAGGCAAGGCAGGGTACAGGCTTTCAAGTATTTCTCTTTTTTATGTGCCAAATGTCATGACCCAGAATGGAGACTATTACTATTTTAACTACACCCCTCTGGGACGTTGCCCAGTGTCCCCCAGTAGGAGCTCTGGATAAGTGGACACTTACTGGGTTAAAGGTCAACACTGATCCTCCGGGTCAGTTATGAGTCTCCATACAGGAAGAGGTTTGGAACCGCTGACGAAGACGATACCTTACAGCTTATCGCTGGGGTGGTACCCTCTAAAGTACGACTGTTTCTGGTTTGTACTTTACAGAAAGAAGTTTTGAACTTTTACTTTTAAAATCATTCATTGCAAATATACATAAGAGTCACAGAATGAAACCTGTCACACTGCACTGAATGCTTTTCCATTCCATTTGTTTCTTAACCAGCTTAACTTAAATATACTTTTGGAGTAAAAAGTATTTCAGTTTGGAATGCTGAGGAGTAGAAACACGCAGGTAACTGAAAGTAGAAATGCAGGACACTGAGGTCGGGCCTTTTGTTTTTAAATGATCCGTAGTGATGATACATTCATATTTGTACCTTCTTATCAGATAGACGTGACTATCTCATCCCTTTATAGGTCAGACCACTCAGGGTGAAGGTTTCATATATTTTGCTCCAACAGTTGTTTTGTTCCATTTGGCCTTACCATACAGGAGAACCTGAACATTAACCCTAACATGGATGCTAAGAAGTTAAACTGAGGTCTTCTGTTCCTGTGCATCAGCCCATATATGTGCTCCAATTTTTACAAAGCTTGACTTGTTTTTTTACATAAAAAGAAAAAAGAAAAAAGATTTAGTCCTGTGATAGAATTGCGACCTGGCCCAGGGCGTACCAGCTGGGATAGCTCCAGCCCTCCTGTGACAAAGAACTGCATTATGGGTTATTGTAACTGATCAAAACCAATTCGACTCAAGAGAAATGTCTATGGTTTTGTACAAAAGGCTCACCTGCAATTCTTAACCCCGGAATTTCAAATTCCTTGCTGCCCTGCACAAATATTTCCCATCTGACATCACTCACTTCTTTACTTCTTACTGCTGAAGTTAAAACGCCTGATCCCAAAACAGGCCATCAAAATAAAGTTTTCCATGTGCTGATTTAAAAAATTTTTTACCCACTGCTTGTTGCAAACATTCCTGATCCACCCTACATCAAAGAAATGGATGACAAGCTGCAACTGATCCTCCGCAATCAGCCAGAAAAATGCCAAAAAAATGCGTGACGCCCGTGTTTGTCAAACAGGCTTGTCATCCTAAAAGTCCCGATATGCACAGCTGAGAGGAAGTTGCTCAATCCACCCAGTTAGCAGGTGTGTTTACACCATTAAAGGGGATCAGGTGTCTAAAGGAAGCATGAGGGCTTCTGAAAAGAAATTAGCAGCAGGTGTGTATCAGTAGAGGACAATCTCAAATATGCCTTTATTTGATGGATATGTTGAGAAATACTTGCAAATATATAAATCATCTGTGGCATCTGTATGTACAATGGGTTTGGACTATAAACAAAATTAGTTAAGAACTATAAACTCTGGTTTGCGAGATCAGCGTTCAATCCAGAGATCCTCCCAACCTTTCATCACAGAGTGTAGTGCATTTCAACATTTACAGCTTATTTCATCTGTGCACACGGTTCCTTTTTTGTGTTCAGCCGCTCTCACGGTGAACACAAACACCTTCAGAAAAGAATAAAAACAGGAAACACGTCAGTCCCTTTTCCTTCATGTGCACCTGCCAGTTCTTTTGTTTAAAAAAAAATGTTGCTCTCCTGGTTTTCCTTCATTTCTCCACGTCACTCCACGTGACCCAAGCTTGAATGTGCTCAGTTTGTACTTCACTATTATAAACACAAGGTGTGCAAAGTGGAACAAGGGTCACTGGAAGTTTCGTGTGATTCTCTCTCCTTGTCCACTTCATCTCCCCAACCATCACCCCACCCACACCCTTCACAGTCCTGTCCTTGACATGGACGTATCTGTAGTTCATGGATCGTGTTCTGAAGTGTTTGATTGAGGTGGATGTGGGGGGCGAACGCTGTTGCTCAAGGACACAGTGGGTACGATCACAAAAGCCAGAATCCCCACCAGCATGAGCGCCACAGTGATGGTGATAATGGTCGCCACCACAGCATAGTAGCACTGATCTGAACGGAACATCCTCCGCAGGCGACCTCTCATCCTGTTCGGAGGTCTGCCTACATCCACTACAGTGGTTGGGGTGATCCCCTGCTCCATTGCACTCAGCTGGAGGTTCCCGCTTGATGCCGCCTGAGTGTCTTGACTCTTGGTAGCCAGACTGACGACATTAGGCCTGGTCGGGCTGTTGGGAGGAGGGTTCTTCAGCATCAGCTTACCCTGGCTGCGCTTAAAGCGGATGGACAGCGCCCGCTGCATATCTGAAGGGAGTTTGCTGATGATGTCCCGATTGTTTCCCAGACGGGGCAGGTCCCGGCCACGAGGGAGCTCAGTCACCTCTCGGCACACGGGGCAGGACAGGGTCTTGAGCTCAGGTGAGGTGACGTTGATGCGAGCCAGGCACTCCAGACAGAAGGTGTGCCCGCATGCCAGCAGCTTTGGGGTCTTGAAGACATTATCGTAAGTGCAGAAGCACACAGCACACTCTGTGTCCTCCACGTCATTTTCAGGCGGATTTGTCCTTCTCCGATCGCTCTCTCGGTCTCTCCGGCGCCGCCCGCGGCCCTCCTCGCTCCTTCCACGATGCCTCCTTTCTCCATGGTTCCTGTCTGACTCTCTTCTCCTCCCTCTTTCCGTCCTCTCAGAGTCAGAACTCCTCGATCTCCTCACTCTTGATGGTTTCTCTTTTTTCCAGTGCTCCTCCTTGCTGTTTCTGTCATTCTGTCCGAGTTTGGGTTTGACGTTAGGGGCCTGGGGCTGTCTGGCTCCATGGCTCTCTTCGGCCCTGCTGTTTCCCTCCCCACCATCACTCATACTGGAGTGATGTCAGAGGTAAAGTGCCGTCTGGAATTCGACTCCTACCAGTTTCCCAACAGCTGCTGTGGAAAATTAAACCTCAGATGAGTTTATTGGCTCCCAAAAACAAGCAGAGCAGGAAGTAAGCCACAGGAATTTACCTGCACAGTCACCACTGCTGCTTCACGGTGATGAAGCAAGAACGCCTAATCGCTGGCTGACATCTCGATTGTATTGAAATGCTGTTGTTATTCGACATGTATGTGCTGCTTTAGTCTTGACAATTGATAAGTTGCTATATTTGTTTAGTAGGTTTTCCTGCACAGAAATTGTGAGGAAACATGAGCCGGGAGTGCGTCAAGTGGAGGCTGGAATTCTGAGAAGTAAAACTGGGATTTCTTTGTAATGCTGTAGCAAATTTTCCATTGTACGGAATGATTCTACATTGGTTTTTTTTTAAAAGTTTTAACACCAACAAGACGCTCAGAATTCACATTTTTCACATTTGTTTTAAAAAAAAAAAGGCAGCACAGACATGTTGGCAAAGTTGCAAGAATTTCCAATTCAGACGTTTTATGATTTCATGACTTTTAACGGAAGCTGGGAAAGTAAAAAAGAAAAAAGAATTTGTGCAGACTGACCTGTGAGGTAGATGACTGCCGGATCAGTTCGTCAGAGTTGATCTGACATGTAATCCAATTGTGTGTCAGTGCAGTAAACACTGCTCATGACTAAACGTCATAACTAAAAACAGCGACTGTTTTGATCTTCCTGCTTCCCTCTTCTGTTCTTATCTTTGCTCTTATATCTACTTTTCTAATTGAGGACTCGGCATTGCCTCCTCCTCCTCTGAACCCTCCCCCTTTGCCACACTGCCTCCCGCCCTCCTTTTTCTCGTCAGACCAGTTCAACCAGCTGCAGAGACAAAGTGCTGCTGCTATTGTTTTCATTAGTTTCTCTCTCTGTGGACTTTATAGATACTCTAGTTATTTACTTAAATAACCCCCATGTGGCCACTCACACTGAAAGAAGATGCATGAAACTGACATTGCACCCCAGAGAATCAAACTAATGTCTCCCTCGTGTGCAGACTAACCCAGTGTCACATATCAGATCAGGTACCTGTAGCATCACATGATAGAAGCATGTCTTGTCTTGCTGTTTCTGATTCTTAGTGTGATACAAGTCATGAAAGACAACAGTCACCGTCAGGAAAATTCCACTCTCGCTCCATAAAGAGGATGACAATGCATCTTTGCGAACATACAGCATATCAGCATGTCATATTTGTCATTCCTCTGCCACAGTCTTGTCACTTCATGGTTTTACAACTCAAACAAGATCAGCTACATAGCTTTTCCTCACTCCACAGGCCTGCAGGTACTCACTCTGCGCCTGAGAGCCGCACAGCTTGAGACAATAACTCTACCAGATTCAAGTCTTTGACATTAAATGCTCAGGATTTTCTACGAGTCTGTTGTAGCCAGTGCAATCCTCTACGCTGTTGCATGCTGGGGGAGTAGATTGAGGGTTGCTGATGCTAACAGACTCAATAAACTGATCCGCAAGGCCAGCAATGTTGTGGGGATGGAGCTGGACTCTCTTAAGGTGGTGGCGGAGAGGCGAATGTTGTCCAAGATAAAGACAATGTTGGATAATTCCTCCCACCCACTCCATGACATGCTGGCCAGTCACAGGAGCACGTTCAGTGAGAGACTGAGATTAACAAAAAGCATCACTGAACGACACAGGAAATCATTCCTGCCTGTGGCCATCTCCCTGTACAACTCATCCGCTTAACACACTGTATACTGCAATCGCTACACCCTTTTGCACATCATGCTCTTCTTTCTTATTCAGCTATTTTTCAATAAGTGACTTATATGTATGTATATATTGTGCCATTTCTTACTTTGTGTATTGTCTGTCTTTGTTACTGTTTGTACTGGAGCACTGTAACCACAATAATTTCCAGTAGGGATCAATAAAGTATTCTGATTCTAAAGATTAACAGTGCAGCACAACTGCACATCGTAGAGTTGTGTTTGTCAAACAGCTCAACAATCTTCTGAAAATACGTCACACTTTATATAATAAAAACATGCTGCGGTATGAACATCCCTGAACGCACATAAAAGTCAGCATTCCTTTGCCAGGTAGCGTAACATGCCTTGTTTTGGCTTACACAATCAAATAAAATACGCCCCTTACAAACCAGAGGCATGGATGTGACGGAGGCCTTTCTGACATTAAAACTTCTTTTCCCAATTGTGAATTTCCTGAAAATAAAACCAGACGAGCAAACAAGTTGAAAAGGCTGTAAATACTACTGCGATGAGTAATTATTAAGCTGAAAACCAACTCGATTGTAAAACTTTATTGCCATAGAAAAATAGAACAAAAACAAGAAAAGAAAAGGAGCCTCACACGTGAGCGTGCTTTAATCGGGTGCCAGCTGTGACAGTTTGACACAGAGCGAATAAGCGAGCGGTCAGAGGCACGCGCTCAAAGCACAACAGTCACGTGCCGATTCACAAACCAGCTGGTGAGTCCGCACTGCTGCCATCAGAGCGGGAACACAGATCCAAGTGTGTTCGTTTTTCCTGTTTGGAGACCCAGCTCTGTCGGCTGGTTGATGATTAAACCAGAGTCGGTGCGTGGTCCACTTCTCACTTGACCTCTCTCTCTCTTTCCGTTTTGAAAATAGAAACTTCTTTGAAAATACTGGTGTGATTTGAATAATGCGGTTCAAATTTGCAACTGACACAGTCGATCGCTGTCAAAAAACAAGTTACAGCTTAGAAATATGGTATGTTTTCCATTTTTACTCAGACTCGTGCGCCTCGTCCTGTCACCCTGTCCTGAGTGAGAAGCACTTTTTTTTTTTCTTGGTATCTGCCGTGGACGGCCTTGACCTTCACTTCAGCCCAGCTCCTCTTTTGTTTTGCCCTGCTTACGGGGCATCTTCTTGCTGCTGCTGTCCTCCAGCTCTTTGCTCTTGTAGTAGTGAGGGGCCACTTCAAGCAGCCAGCCGCTCTCTATCTCGATCACCTGAGTGCAACAGAGGACAGAAGGCGAGAGGAGGTTAATCAGTGGACCGATACGCAGCCATGCCTGTAGTTAAATATTGTTCTGAAACACTGACACATCGTCATTAACCACTCGTACTAAACTCAAAGAAGGGTGTAGCTGGCTTCTTTAGATCTGAAACAAGATAAAGGCTCATGCTGTGAAAAACAACAGAAAACGCTGCAAACATTCGAGTTAGACGCCTGTTGGGAATAAAACAGTCACGGAAAAGAAGACTACATGCTCGTTCTGAGATTTTGTGTATAGTCATCTGGCTCTTAGCAAGTTCTAAAATTATTTAAACACAACCTGAAATGGACAACAGCATGGCATATTACACTGTGTTACTATTCATTTTACAAAACTAAGCATTTAAAATGAATTAGCAGTGTGAAAAAGTACAACCCTACTGCAGCCAGGTGCCACTAATCAAATACACTTGATTAACCGATCATTATTTACCTCATGGGGGACCAGCTGAGATTTTTATTACGCTGATATGTAAAAGCTTATAACTGAAAAAGTAAAACTGTATCGCATGGCGAGCAGGCCAACCTGTCTCATGAACTCCTTGGTGGTGAAGACCAGCTCATGGTAGATGAGCCAGCGGGGCTGCTCCTCAAACAGAGAGCTGTTGGGGTGCACGTAAACAGTCTGCTGGTGCTTCACAGTCTTGTAGCCTCCTTTGCTCAGTCTGGCCGTGTGATAGAAATATCCTGCAGTCACCGCCTGCAGGAAGGGGAAGATAAGAGGCAGAGGAGGGCAGATGGGTTATTAAAGAAGGGATTCCTGGCTCTGCAGGGACGAACAACAAGAAAAATACACAAGCGCTGGGCACAAAAAAGAAGGACGTTAGAATATAACGCAACGAACAAAGTGTGATTAGAATAAAACATTTACTCTTTATTAGAAGATTAATTGCTTATTAGAAGAACTCATGTCTGAAGGGAGACACTGGGGAGCTGCAGCCCAAAACATGAACTTCCCATAACTGCGCTCAAGCCTTTGTGACACAAACAGCAAATAACGTATGTGGAGGGAAGAGAAGAGTCTTCACAAATTTCCACGATTAAATTTCACAACAACCAACCATAAAGACAAGAATGTCTTACTTTGCTGGTTTGATTAACAATAATGAGCACAATCTGAGGCTCTTGGTTAACACCATTATCAGACTCCTTAATCCTGCTATGTCTTCTTTTCCTGCTGTATCTTCCAATTACTGTGAAAAAAATTCCAATTCAAGTCTGGATCCTTTCAACCTGCCCAAGTGTCTCATCCAGTTATGTTATTTGAGTTTAATCCGATTTCCCCAACAGATCTCGTTGATATAGTTTGTCATATGTGCCCGTCTTTCTGCAAACTCGATATTATCCTAAAGAGATTCTACCTGTCATCTTCCAATAGCTTCTCACAGTTATAAAACAATCACAGCCAACATCTTCCGTGTGCTTAAAAAAACCCTCCCGAGTTGCCGGGTTTCAGAAAACCACAGGTCCATTCACTTCCAAAATTCTCCAGGAAGCAGCTGCTCATCAGCTCCTTCAGCTCGTTGAGGAAAACAAATAATAAATTCCAATCCGATTACCAAAGAAACACAGCACTGAAACAGCATTACTGAAAATTACCAGTGACAACAGTGAATTTTAGTCCTACTAGACGCTAACCCTACCTTTGAGACCACTGATGATGCAGATTACAGAGCTGAGCCGGCATCACTGGCACGGCTCTCTTAATGGTTTTCATACTTGTTTGAATTCACATGAACAACTGTATGTTCTCATTTACATCCCACGTATCTGGAGTCCCCCACAGCTCAACCCTTGGACCAGTTCTGTTTTTTTTAAATACATGTCACCTACTTGTGAGCTTCAAAAGTATTTCTTACCTTTGCTGTGCCGATGACACTCAGCCGTATTTTCTGTATTTAACCTCCTCTCTTACCTCTGAGGAAAACCTGAGGTTCTAATGTTCTTTACCAAGTCACTACATCAGCACACTCACCGCCAATATCAAATCTTCTGTTAAGAGCTTGGTAATACTTTTGATCAGCATTCGAAACGTTGATTTCTCAGAGCTACTGAGACCTGTTCCACACACTTGGTTCAGCCCATCCGCCCGGCTGAATCTGTGGTTGGTTTTAAACGGTTACCTGCTGATCCTTTCTCCCACTGTTTTTAGCCACAGTTCATAGTTCCACACTTCCATACAAGCGTTACACATGAAGTACTGTGTAACAGTGCTGAATAAGAGTATTAATGATCACAACAATGATAATAAAGACTTTAATAATAACACCAACAACAACAATGATAATGCAGAAGAGAAGACGTGAGAAATGGCAGCTGCCGCAGCACTGTGGCTGACTCAGCACATTGATGACTGGTTCATCCAGTCTGTTGATCAGTACAGTACGAATAATGCACTCCATTTACCTTTGGGCACAAGGCTGAAGAAGGTTAAACTAGGTTATTTTATGAGATACTCTTAAAAACAAGTTTTACAATCTTATAGTCTTTCAAACTTAAACACAAATAAATTAAAAAAAAATAAAGCAGTGTTTTATGATCGGAATACTTCAGGGGTTAGCTGCCCCATTTAACCTCAACTTTAACTTTTCTTTTATGTCATTTTTTAATTTATTAAGATCTCTGTTGTGTAATTTATCGACCTATATATATATATGTCTATTCTGCTTATTCAAGCTCTTCTGCTATAGGCTGTGTTCAATGTTTTGGCTGCTTTAGTGCAAGAATTTCCCTACTTTAAGGATAAACAAAGTACACCTTATCTCATCTCAAATAGTTCAGTGTGACCAGAATTAGTCTAGTGCTGGTAGCACGGGGCACAGCAAATGAAATAAAAACAAAACAGTGCCTCTTCAGCGAGTTCTTCATCCCGTGGAAGAGCTCGGACTCCACTGCTGGAGCGCAGGACGGTAGTCCCTGCTCTGCCCTGTGGCCTTGGTGAGCTCATGGCCCTGGCACATGAACCAGAGACCTTCAGATCACAAAAATTCTTCAGAGCAGAACAAGGACAACTCTTTACTCACGAAGAGGCAGTGAAAGAGCTCCAGGACTACGACATCAGCCATCCTGCCTGAAGGGAAGATTTTAGATGGGTTTAAAAAAGAGTGAGGGGATTGTCTACTACTAACTCTAGTCTAAACCTTTTAACTTTCTCCGCTGTTATTTATAATACAATAGTGACCATGATTTAGAGCAGGGATGTCAAAGAAAAGGCCTGGGGGCCTGACTCGGTCTGGTAAAGACTCCAGCTCAATGGATGGCTTTGAAAAATATGAACTGTTTTGTTGTACAGCTTTTCCTACTGATAAAGACCCCCCCCCCATGGCCATTCACAATACACCAAAGTAATGAAGTGATAGATTTCTGTATTTTACACATTTACTTCTTACAATTGAAGGCCAAAGAGTTGTGCTGACTGATTTCTTTATCATGTAAAAAAAACAAGACTGTTGAAATAGCACTTCTTTGTCTCCTATTAAGATATCGTATTGATGATTGGAGTTTCACTGGCCCGGTCCACATAACATCAAAGTGGGCTGCATGTGGCTCATGATGTAAAATGTTTTTGACTTCCTTGATTTAGAGGTTGTAGCACCTAAACTGCCTCATGCCGCTCAGGTTGGCTGGCTCTGTGGTTTGTTTGTTTGTTTCTGCTGAGCAGAGGTCAGGGCAGATACTTATTTCAGACCATGCTCTTATCATTGCTTGGATTGAAGTATAATGAGTGTGCTTGTATATGTGAATGGAAAGTTGCTATATGTAGTCTTATGTGGATTTTTTCTGTCATAAAAAACTTTTTTATCAAGCAAGTTTATTGTTGTTATTATATTGTTATTGTACAATTACAACTTTGTAGACAGAGAAATCAGTTCTCGTTTAGCTGAGATAAAATCCTCTGATGTTACTGGATTGTGTGGAAAAACTCGACTGTTCTGCTTGAAACTAAATCAAGATCTTGGAAAACAGGAAAAGAAGACAATCAGCACTGAGACTGAAACATCAGGGTCTGAGTAAGGATCCATGTGGGACTCACAAACAGAAACCATGGAGATCCTCTCCACAGTAAAAATACCTTACACCATTCACACTTTCTGTAAAGTAGGCCGGGTGGTGTCGGGCGCCTTCATGGGTGTGCTGATAGTTGCTGACACAGCAGACATACAGCGGCTGTCACGTATACGTCATGTAGCATGTAACCTAACTGTCTCTCACTTTAAAACAGAATAATCATCAGATGACTAACTCAGCTTTTCATGTTTTGTGTACAGGAGCTGAGAAGTTGATGCTTCCTGGATTTAAACGTCGAACACACAAAATCCTCCTTAAGCCAATTATTATTTAATATTATTAAGTAAGTTGTGCGTCTTTTTTTCTATAAGCTGTAGGATGTTTGACTTGAGTGAAGGCAGCGTGCAAAGGGAAGAGGTGTGACTCAGCTAAGAAAATAAACGCCCTCTCCTTATCGCGAATACTTCAGGTGTGCGTTCACCGCACACACAGGTACAGGTATGTGAAGGAAACTTACACAGCTTCTGCCTGCTGATGATTTACAGGTTTCCTCTGACAGATCCTTGTACTCTTTTAGTTACAGAACCAGAAACCAGATTTTTTTAAAGCTTGTTATGTTGTTAATGTCTCGTCCTTGAGCAGTATAGGAGCTGCTCTGAGCTGTACTGGAGCGTGAACTTTTACCTCCCACAAGCAAGTAACATTACTGTTCACAGAAGAGGAAGACATTACAACAAAATCATCAATCTTGTGTCAAAGAAAAATGAAGCAATTTTTTGCCTTCAGGCCTTCAGATCATTTTAAATTTCCACCCTCACATTTACTGCACTGCATCACTGATGTTTACCTGTGAACATTCAAAACAGAAGCAAACATGAAATGGTGTTGATTACTCCTGAAACAGGTCACTATCTACACTGCGTTTTTGACATTTATTCAGTTTTATTCATTTTTCCGGTGGTTTTATTACCCTGTTCTCTCCTCACTCTCTCATTATGTCGTGAAAGTCATCTTTACCTTGCATCGACTCCCCTGGATTGTTTGTACCATTCATTTGTTTAATTTCATCTTATTCGGTTTAATATTAATAGTTCTGATGTACCAATAAAAAAAGTAGAGCATAGTGTCTTTTAAAACTACAGCTGCAGAAACAATTCCATTTAACTCTATGTATTTACTCAGGATACTTTATATTCTAAGGTAAAGACCTACAATAATACAGAGGAAATAAGATGACCTGCTATGAGCAAGCACTTGCTAACAGTAGTAAGAAAAAACTCTTAGCAAACTTTTTAACAGAAAGAAACCTGCAGCAGAACCAGGCTCGGAGAGAGTCGGCCATGTGCCGTGACGGGCTTGGGGGGGGGACCAAAGAAAAAAAGACGTTCTAGGTGAGGAGAACAATTTTAAATTTGATCTTGGATGTAACTGGGAGCCAGTGAATAGAACCAATATAGGATAATATACTCTCTCTGTCTAGTTCCTGTTAGTAATCTTGCTTTTAGAACAACCTGACAACAATGAATAATAATAGTACAGTGCAGAAGTAATAAATGCATGGACTAGTTTTTCACTCTAAAACAGGAAGTTTCTGTTTTTAGATATTACACAAATACAACAAAGCAGTCTTACATATTTGTTTAATATGTGCCTTGAAGGACATGTCCTGGTCAAAGATGACTCCAAGGTTCCTCACAGCATTACTGGAGGCCAAGGTAATACCATCTAGAGTAAGAATCTGGTTAGATACCATATTTCTAAGATTTTCAGGGCCGAGTACAATAACCTCAGTTTGATCTGAATTAAGAAGCAGAAAGTTAGCGGCCATCCAGGTCTTTATGTCTTTAAGACATTCCTGCAGTTTAACTAATTGGTGTGTGTTATCCGGCTTCATGGACAGATAGAGCTGGGTGTCATCTGCATAGCAGTGAAAATGTATGCTATGTCTTCTAATGATACTGCCTAAGGGAAGCATGTATAATGTAAACAGAATTGGTCCTAGCACTGAACCCTGTGGAACACCAGAATTAACCTCAGTGTGTGAAGAGGACTCTCCATTTACATGTACAAATTGGAGTCTATTAGATAGATATGATACAAACCACTGCAGTGCAGTACCTGTAATACCTACAGCGTGCTCTAATCGCTCTAATAGGATATTATGGTCAACAGTATCGAACGCTGCACTGAGGTCTAGCAGGACAAGCACAGAGATGAGTCCACTGTCAGAGGCCATAAGAAGATCATTTGTAACCTTCACTAAAGCTGTTTCTGTGCTGTGATGAGCTCTGAAACCTGACTGAAACTCTTCAAATAAGCCATTCCTCTGCAGATGATCTGTTAGCTGTTTGACAACTACTCTTTCAAGGATGTTTGATATGAAAGGAAGGTTGGAGATTGGTCTACAATTAGCCGAATAGTTGGGTTAAATGAGACCTTGTTATGTAATGATTTAACTACTGCCACCTTAAAATTAACAGCCCATTAACAGAGACATGTTGATTATATTTAATTTAAGCATTAATTAATTGTAGGACATTTTCAACAGTCTTGTCGTGCTGATGGTCCAGAGGAAGAAATGATTTAACTCAGAAACATCAATTGGAGAAATCTGAATAATTGAACACATTTTTGAATAATAAAAAAAAAATAATTAAAAAATAGAATTAAATAATTAAAAATTATAATACAAAGGAAGTTTTAAGAAATATAGTAAAATATTTCTATGCCATATGTCAGAACAAGTTCCAGAGGGCGATGAAAGTGGTGGCTGGGCTGATTTATATGCTTCTGCATGGATGTTAAAAAACACACGAGGACAAAAAAACCCTAAAACAGCAACATCTGCTCACTACTGAAATGAGCTGAAATTGAAAATCAAGTCCATTTCATGATTTAATACTCATAATATGATTTAAAGCAGCGGTCCTCAACCTTTTTTGCGCCACGGACCGGTTTATGCCCGACAATATTTTCATGGACCGGCCTTTAAGGTGTTGCGGATAAATACAACAAAATAAAACTAGTACCGGTACCGAAAAAAAAGAAGATTTATTCATAACACACGTGAAAAGACCCAGGAAAACCGAGTTAACGATAAAAACGATAACAAAATAACGCTAAAAACCGATAAAAACCCTGAAAACCATACATTTCACACCTGAGCCTCAACTCTCGCGGCCCGGTACCAAACGACTCACGGACCGGTACCGGTCCGAGGCCCGGGGGTTGGGGACCGCTGATTTAAAGCACTTATTTTACATTTTTTGTGCCTATGGCACACCAAAAAGCAAGCAAATATTTCAAGGCCTATCGTCAATCATACGTGCACTAAACAGTCTCTAAGTCATGTGTCATGTCATTAGTTGTTTTGATTTTACTGACAAATTGGCAGGTCAAAAGATTGCAGATGTCACGCTAGTTCCCAGTTTTCAAGATTGTTGCCACTCCACTAGCAAAAACTTTGCTTCCATTGAGTCATCAAACACTTCACAAAATCAGTCTTACTCCCTCTCGTTTAGATCCAACACTCTTTAGAAGTAAGCCAGTTTTCTCTTAGAGGGATGTTAGTTTTTACCCTCTGGCACAAGTTTCTTTTTAGTCAGCTTTGAGAGTAAATGAGTACATACAAAAGTATCAATACACAAAAATGACAGGTCATTTATATCTTCTTGTGCAGCTGTATAGTGTACTAATAATGCACAACTGCCACAACCATTTGGGAAGCACTGATTTAAGGGCAAAACTTTTTAGTGAATGTGCTTCCTGATGGCAAGAAACTTGCAGCTGTGAAACGTGGTCTGTTCCAAGTCTCATTTAGAAAATGTTATCATTCTTAATTATATCCTGGTTTAAAGGCCACGGTGTTAAAAACAGTTAAACCCAGCAGTGCCATTTCAGACTGTAAACAACATTAATAATCTTATCAGCACAGCAACTCAATGAGTCACAATATGCCAGAGGAACCATCCCATCTCTTGAATAACCAGTTTCAGCTCTTACTTTCAGGATGTGTCAGGATGTAAGTGTGTGAAGAAAACACATCCACAAATAAAGACCAATTCTCTATCGAATGGTTGAGTCAGGGCATATCAAACCAGCTTTTGTAGTTTTTACTTTATCATTGTTTTTATATGGACAACTCTCATTAATTATAATTAATAATTTAACTAACAATGTAGCACTCCATTTATGTTTACTGCTGCCACTTTAAAGATGAATATAGTTACTTAGTTTGTGAAGTCCAGTTTTGAAGGCTTGATTTTTACATGTTAGTGTTCTGAAACCGGAAGACGATAACTGGGTGAGAGGGTGGAGAGTTAAAAGCAACCTTGCTTTGTAAGGAGAATCCATAATGTGCTTAAGTACACAGCACAGATACAGATACCAGCTAATTAGTGCTTAATCTAATAAAATAGAGCGCTACATATTAAACAAATATGTAAGACTGCTTTCTTCCATTTGCACAACATCTCTAAAATTAGAAATATCCTGTCTCAGAGTGACGCTGCAAAACTAGTTCATGCATTTATTACTTCCAGGCTGGACGACTGCAATTCATTATTATCAGGAAGTCCTAAAAACTCCCTGAAAAGCCTTCAGTTAATCCAAAATGCTGCAGCAAGAGTCCTGACAGGGACTAGAAAGAGAGAGCAGATTTCTCCTGTTTTGGCTTCCCTTCATTGGCTTCCTGTTAAATACAAGGTCTTAAACACATACAAGGTCTTAAATAATCAGGCCCCATCTTATCTTAATGACCTTATAGTACTATCCCCAAAAGTTGATTCTGTTCATCTGGACGTAGCGTTGTAAGATTGTAAGATGATGACAGATGTACCCTCAGGCCCCATCTTCGATTCGAGCCTGAGGGTACATCTCTCGCCATCTTACAATCTTACAATGCTGTGATTGCAGCCATTCCTCAACTCTCTGTGAATGGTATTCTTGGCCATTGATCAATGAGCTTTGATCAGTGGTTGTTGATCAATGGTAATGAGAATTTGTATATTAATGATCAAGGAACTGACCTCCCAGCCCATTGTTCCATCACTGGGCTGGTTTCAGTCATTATGCAAATGTACTGTTTACAGTGTTGGGAAGGTTACTTTTAAAATGTATTCCACTACAGATTACAGAATACATGCCCCAAAATGTATTCTGTAACGTATCCCATTACGTTACTCAATGAGAGTAACGTATTCTGAATACTTTGGATTACTTAATATATTATCATGCTTTTTACAACTACATGAATGTGATTTATTACTATTACTGAAGGTCCGCGGCTCCGAACCGTAGTAAAGGGACCTCTGGCTAATACGTCGGGTTTGTGTCGGGCTCGTGTCCAGCTCGTAGCCGAAAACTAGCTTTACTTTGTTGTTTGGTTTAACTTTGCTTGCGAGAGAGGCGAGAGACAGAGAGAGGCGTTGAAAGGCTGCTCCAACGGAACTTATTTTTTCCGGAGGAAAACACGAACACAGTGTACAGTCGAGTCTTAATAGCTTACTTACAACTGGGCTCGTCAGGCACTCTTCTTGGCTGCAGTGGTTATTATTATATTTACATGCTTCCAGCTCCCGTTTCTGCTCGATGACAGCTCGTACTTTTCTCCTTTTTCTCCCTCCGTCGCTCACAGACACATAACGAGTATGGCAGTCCATTCTCGCTGCAGCACGGACTACACTGCCCGTGATGCTACATTCTTTAGAGCTATGCCTGTAGCATTCTGCCTATTAGCTTAGCACAACGACAACAACAAAAAGGCGCTCTCTCACCCAGGAAACACACAGTCGCAGAGAGAGCCTGTAACTATGGCAACTGTAACGCTGCCGCCTGGACCAACAGAACGTGGCTGTCAAACAAAACCCAAACAGTCCTGACCCGCCACAATATGAAACAGGAAAGTACCGCCGTGTAATCCATTTATTTCAACAAAGTAACTGTATTCTAAATACCACCTTTTTAAACAGTAACTGGAACGGAAAACAGTTACTCATATTTTGTATTTTAAATACGTAACGGCGGTACATGTATTCCGTTACTCCCCAACACTGACTGTTTATAAGATTGGGGAAAGCTGCAGTCAGCTGAGACTGAAGAAGTCACTTGGATGAGTGACGAAACGTTTCTCCCACAAAACGCTACGTCCAGATGAACAGAATCAACTTTTTGGGATTTACTTACCTGGATGATTGAGCATGCATCAACACCTTATAGTACCATATCACCCTATTAGAGCACTTCGCTCTCACACTGCAGGCTTACTTGTTGTTCCTAGAGTATTTAAAAGTAGAATGGGAGGCAGAGCCTTCAGTTTTCAGGCCCCTCTTCTGTGGAACCAGCTTCCAGTTTGGATTCAGGAGACAGACACTAACTCTACTTTTAAGATTAGGCTTTAAACTTTCCTTTTTGATAAAGCATATAGTTAGTCCTCCTATATTTACACTTCAATAAGTGTATGCTGCTGGGGGGATTCCCATGATGCATTGAGTAGTTCTTCTTCACTCACTATGTGTTAATAGACCTCTCTGCATTGAATCATACTTTTTCCTTCTCACTGTCGCCAAAGTGCTTGCTCATAGGGGGTCATATGATTGTTGGGTTTTTCTCTGTGTGTATTATTGTAGGGTCTAACTTACAATATAAAGTGCATTGAGGTGACTGTTGTTGTGATTTGGCGCTATATAAATAAAACAGAATTACTCTGCACAACAATCCGTATGACTTGTAGGACTTTGCTTCAAAAATGTTGGAAAAAAACTAAATCCATCATAAGGTCAAGTCCACTGATTTGAATTAGTGGAGATAAAGCCTAGCAGACAGTACAAATGCTTAACTTTAAGCTCTAATATATTTTAGATACTCATCCACAGTTTTGTTTTTTTTATCTGTGAGTAATTCTTTAAATATCTTTATGTTTTGCTGTAATGTTTATGTTCTGTACAAGCTATAAATATCACTGATATTATTTTCCCAGAGCGTGGCAGATAAGACACAAGTCTTTGTTTGCAAAGTTACGCTCAATCTCAATCTGTGTTTCCATCTCAAAAAGGCCTCACTCAGCAGTGCTGCAGCTGTCAGATGAAGCTAAAGCCAAAACCCAGAGTGGGACTAGCTGTAGTTCCTTACTAATATGAAGTGACTGATAATAAGACTCCATATTTTTGCCAGGGAACAGCTAAAGCTGTACTGTAGTTCATCAGTGTCACTAACCTTGCGAACGGGCACGCTGTCTCCCTGACAGCTGACCACCTCGACTTCAATGCGATCCATCAGACCCTCCAGCTGGTCCCTGACATCCCGGGCTCTTCGCATGGAGCGGAACTGGATGAAGTTCTCATAGCACCACTGTGTGGAATAACCACTCTCCACCCACTGTGGGAGGAAGATATCACAGCTGCAGTTAGCACACAATAATCAAACTGTGCTCTGAGCCAGTGCTGAGCGTGTTTCTAAATGCACCTTAAATCAGCCTATACCTCTAAAATGATCCACTGATACTTGTGTCTTTATCAGTGATTTTACCTGAATTTAGATTGCCATCTTCAACACAGCATCAAATGTGTTTATAAACGTCAAGCATATCTCCAGCCCTGATGTTACCCGGCTGTGTTTATACCTGGTTGTAGACATTTAGCAGCACCAGGTGGTCTCCTCCGGGCACCACAAAGTTCATTCTGGCATTGTCGGCGTGCACCACCTTGTCTTTGGGACGGTAGAAGATAGAGTTGTTTACAGACAGCATGGCTGCGATCGTCAACACTTCCTCCGAGCATTTGTACCTGGAGAAAAGCATCAAAGAACAAATGTTCCCAAAATGAAATTCTGTGCGAGTCTTGAATTCATGCACATTTTTCAGGTTTTAAAGGCACTGTTTCACTCAACTTGCTTGCTTGCATCCTTTATACCCACACATTAGACAGACTGCATTTCTTCCTCCACAGCAGACCCACTTTCACCGGCCGCACATAACAGAATGTTTTTGTTTGATATAAACACAGAAGTCCATCAGTTTAGTTGAATCCAATTTTAATCTCTACAGTCATGTTTTAACCTTGTGAATCACCCTTTTGTTTTGTCATCAGTCTTGTTCCGCGGTGGAAAAGTGTCCTCAAACCCATATTTACCTTCATACTACTGAATGTTACAAGAAGGTCATGTAAAATCACTCATTCACCTTATTATATCCATCCTTTAGTTACTGCCACTGATCTCTAACTGGGATTTATCGCATTTTTCCTCTCAACATCAAATACTGTTACCTCTGAGACCACCCGAGTGTTGAGATGAGATGTTGCCCACCCTCTGAGACCACCATCAGTCCTACACAGTCTTCATTTGTACTTCTGCTAATTAAAATCCTTTGTATTCTTTTTTTAATTCTCTCTCTTTGTCTTTGATGAAACTGCTTTCCATTCTCTTAGCGAACAAAGCTTGAACTAGCTGATCAAGTTTCCAACACTAATGATTGTAACTGTTTAATTCAGCAACATTCTGCTGTCTAAGTGAGGAACAACCATGTTTCTAACTGGTAAACATGGCTGATTCGCTGAACAATGACCTGTTGAGTTGATTGAATCCAGTCTTTCAGTCTGTTTCTCTGTCATGTGGAGGTTCAGCCACATGCTGTTCCAAACCAACTGCCCGTAAGTGTATGAGGGTTATAAATCCTTCAGACAGCCCGCACTCAGGCAGACTTACTGACCACACTTTGTTAAAGTGCAACAGCTTTTTTGTTTATGGAAAGGGGGAAAGTCCACACACCTACAGATACAACTTCCATGTGATTTTTTTTTTTGTAGGAGTAGTAAACAAACAATAAAAGGCTTTCATTTATGCATGACAGATTTAAAAGTTTCATAAAAGTGCATCAAAATTAATAATTTATATTGTTAATATAAATGCTAATAATAATGGGAAATGATAACAACAGGTCAGACAAGAAATAGAGATAAAATGCATAAAAATGCTTAAAATAGAAAGTGAACACACAGCAGTGTAAATCGCTGTAGCTGCTGAATGGAAGTTCTATTTCTGTTAGATAAAGATGATGGCATCCTATGTCAGCTTAGCTACAGGCAGGATGTTTTTCCCATGCAGTCATCAGTGGAAAAACTGGCAACGAAAGCACACTAGCTGTTTTTTTTTGTTTGTTTGAATTTCTCAGTAGGTGGACACCAGCAGCCTCTAGTCCAGGGGTGGGAAACTCCAGGCCTCTGCAGAACTTCAAGACATGTTGGGGTCATTCAGCCATTTAAATCAGCTGTGTTGGATCAAGGACATATCTAAAACCTGCAGGACACCGGTCCTCGAGGCCTGGAGCTCCCCCAGCCATGCTCTAGTCTATCTTCATCTTCTACTGCACATGTTCATGAAATGATCCGAGATACAAAGACAGTGAGGGCGTTAAAGACACAAGCTACACACACACACAGATGTGTCGTGATGCTCTCCCTTTCCTTATGGTTACGGTTTTGATGTAGTGACCGAGCATCACTGACGTGTTCTGGTTGGTAAAAACCGCAGCGACTTGTGTTAAACCATATTTGCATCTTTCCTGACTAGCTGCACTTCACTGACAGAGGCACCGCCCCTGTGTGTGTCCACTCATGTTAAATTGTGTTGAATCACCATTTATACTTGTATACTTTCATGTGAACACTGCACTGAATGAGCAGCCTCAAAATAAGCTTCTTATCTAATAATGCAATTCTACTTGTCCTCTGAACAGACCCTTATTTCACATGTGAGGCTCTGATTAAAGCAGGATTTGTAAGAATTAATTAGAGACATGAACACACGTGGTTCACTGTTCTTCAGCCTGTAGATAAAAAACCAAACAGCTGCCACAACCAGGAAATAAATTTATTTTTAAAGATTTCTTTAAAGAAGAAATGTTTTTTAAATTATTAAAAAATGTAAAATAGTTTTAAGCTTTTGCTCATCTTCATGTACAAAATCCAAAGAAGAGATGCCATCATCAGGGACTCCAGTAACTGCAGGCAGCCCATGCTAATGTACGAGGATAGAGCCCGCCTTTATTTCTAGCCTTCTTCTTGTCAAAGAGACCCTTCAGCTGACCCACCTGAGACTCCACGAGCAGCTAAAATCAGCACAGATGTGAGGATGGACGGACAGACTGGAATTATGCTAATATGTGCACACAAGCTTACCTATTCTACAACTTTGCAATACAAATCTTTCAACAAACCATGCAAGCTTCCTGTATGCTCATGAGCATAAAGGAAGTGTGGGAATCAGATTTCCTGATAATTAATAGTTTAAACGCTTTCATGGTTAATTTCATGAAACCACATCACAGTGCAATGTGAATGAATAAATAAACAGCTAATTTGGCAGGTAGTACAGACTCAAGCAGGTGACTATGATGCAATCAAACTGGAGACTCACTGCTCTGAGGCCAGGATCATCTTACTCAGCATGGGATCCACAGGTAACTCAGCCATTCTGCGACCCAGCTGAGCCCCCCCAAAAAGAGACAGAGAGAAAGAAAGAGTTAAATACCAATAAACACTTCATTCATTCAATTAAAAAAAAACCCAATGACCTACAAAACTGGCTAATGACACCTTTACACACGCTCTTAAAAACATCCTCCTGTCCATGATAATTACTCATTAACACGATCAGATTGGTAATAAAAGCTCCAAGTTAAAATGCATCAGCACTTT
The DNA here is from genome assembly GCF_036321145.2 of Pelmatolapia mariae. Lineage (NCBI taxonomy): Eukaryota > Metazoa > Chordata > Actinopteri > Cichliformes > Cichlidae > Pelmatolapia > Pelmatolapia mariae. The sequence goes on from NC_086236.1 coordinate 72,209,332, forward strand.
CGATCAAGGAAGTGAGTGACTCTTCGGTGCTGGAAGCCATTTTACAGCCTTACGAGCATCAGGTGTGCAAAGTACGTGATGCAAATATGCAGCCGAACGTGGCAGAGATGGTCACAGATTATTCCTGTAAAAATAAAAGGCGACGCATCTCTCCTGCAGCTTAAGTTACAGTAAGAATGTAAAATATGTCCAACTCCGCTGCGCCTGTTGCAGATTCAAATGTAGGATGAGGAAGAGGAAGGTGGGATAGTTCACCAGCTCTTTGTTGTACATACCCAGGGATTCTAAATTACCATCATTCTATCTGAGGACAGTAAAAGTGCGATCTGATTTGGTGGAGTTTTTTGGCGACCCTCCCTTAGCTTTGTTTTTGGCCTCTATTAACTCTGTCGGACGGTGCATATTCACATCACGATACTGTGAAGGTTAATGTCTATAAGCAACCTGTGATTGCAGAAATACTATAAATATATACGACTATACTAAAAATATAGAGACCGTCTCCAAGTTTGCACCTTTGTGAGCTCTCCCATGTGGTTGAGGGCTCCCAGGGCGTAGAGCTGCTCCAGAGCCAAGACTAGAGTCTCATGAGGAGGTGGGTCCATGAAGTCGAAGTGAATGAGGTCATTAATACCTGCAAGGAAAATAGATTAGCTCACTACACAACAGCAGCCAACTGGTGCTTTAAAATCACAGGATCCCTATTTCTTCCCCCACCTAGACTCTTTAGCAGCAGGACTACATTTCCCAAGTTGGTCCTCTGAATCTCAGGCACAGTTGTTTCCTCCATCTCATGTTTATAGGCCCAGGCTGTGTAAAGCCTGAAACATTTCCCAGCAGCCACTCTGCCTGCTCGGCCTGCTCTCTGATTGGCTGAAGCCTGAGAGTTAAACACACAGAAAAAAAACAGACACAGATAAATCACCTGCACTAATACACCACCACACCTGAGCTACAATACATGTCTGTGGAGCCAGTGGAGGATATCTCTGAGGTCTCTTTAACATAGTATTTCTATGTTTGACCTGGATCAAAGAGGTTCAAAGTCCCACAAGTCCACAAGCTTATCAGGAGATTTACTTATTTGTTTTTTTCTTTGGAAAGCTGGAGAGGTTTGTTCTTCTGAGGATCTCTGGCTGACTCGAGTGTGCCAATCAGGCCCTCCTCCACCTTTCAAACACAATTTCACCACGGGCTGCTTTCAGCAGCCAAAACAGTGTGAGTCAGATCAAATCAAATATATTCAGTAAGATGTTTTCACAAAACAGCTTTGCACCAGCTGCCTTGTTAGGAGACAAAACTACAAAATTAATCCACCTTAAAACAACAAAAGAGTCAAAAGCAATCACAGACGAGAAATCCAACGAACTGAATCCGACACGTCTGACCTTTCGATGTCTCAGCTGCAGCTACAATAAAGTTCAGCAAATGTTTGACCTTCCAGGTGATTTCACACCTGTAGTTCAGTTAATTTGGTTCGCCTCAAACAGCAGCATGACTAAAGGATGGTCCAAGGTCACCTGATCCACCCCCAACTATAAGCTTTTTTTTTTTAAAAAAGGACATTTTGAAGCCTGCTCTTAAAAGCAGAGGGTGTCTGTCTCCTGAACCCGAACTGGGAGCCGGCTGCACAGGAGAGGGACCTGGAAGCTGAAGGCGCTGCCTCCTATTTTAATTTGGGAACTCTAAGAACACAAGTAGGCCTGCAGTCTGAGAGCAAAGTGCTCTATTAGGATAAAATGGTACTATGAAGTTATGATGTTGGCTAATCATTCAGCACTTTGAGCACGAGGAGAAGGAATTCAATTTAACATTGAGCCAATAAAGAGAAGCTAATAAACGAGACATAATTTCGCTTTTAATTCAGCTTACAGGACTTAGTCTTTAAACAATATATGTATAAACAATATATTTATATTCCAAATATTTGTTTTTATGTAACAGTTTATCTCACATTAGAGTGATATGTAAGTAAAACGAGTCCTCAGTAAAGCTCCACCCAGGCAGCTCACACCGGGTTGTATTTACTTTTGTATTTTGTATATATGCATTCAACTTTTCTTTGTTCTATTAATAAATACTTAAAGAACTTTATCAAAATTCATTCAAAACTTTTTGAGCTCTCATATTTAAAGACACAAAGACACGATTCAGTACCTCAATGGTGAAGTGACACAAGACTGGTCTAACCCCACAGACCAGTCTGTACCAATCCTAAGGATGCACCCATCATTGTTTAGAACAGCAATAAAAGGGAATGGCTTAAATTTATCGTCACTTCACTTTGATTTCCTGCTAGTTAAACATTAAGGAAAAGCAGTTACCCGTGAGCAAGGTGTAACAATGAGTGACTCCATGCCTGTGCGGGCGTTGTAGCTCTTCTGTTTGCAGAAGCCAGGGTCAATGACGTAGATGATGCCATCTATGGTCAATGAAGTCTCTGCTATATTGGTGGCCACCACCACCTTGGATTGATAAGAAAAGAAGCACCGAGAGATAAAGTTAGAAAACATTGCACCAACAAACAGAGCGAAGATCAAATCCAGATGACAAATGAGAGGTTAAAAAAAAAAAGACGTCAAAAACATTATTTACAACTGCAGGAAGCACATATTTACCAGGATTTCTAACAGAGAAGCTGTTAAATCAAAGGATACGATGGGTTGACTCAGTAGAATTTAATGTTGCTAATGATCAAAGTACCAATATACCACTTAACCTTGTTTACACGCAGTACTAAATGCTTTAGCTCACCTTGATTACGGGACGCAAATCTCCTGAACAGGTGAAATTGTTTTAGGACATAATAGCTGCCGTTTTTTTAACCTAAGATCATTTGTGGTTGAAACTTTTGTCTTAGGATTGGGCAGTTAAACAAATTTAAATGTGAATTAGGATTCATGTTTCTAGTGATTATAATTGGAGTCAAGACTGAAAGAACGACCTGGGTCAGCAAGGGCCTAAAAGTTTGAAGGTTTCGTAGGTGAACCTGTGGAAAGATTACAAGTTAACTGAAGCTCCCTTTGTCCCAACATCATTCAGAGCCTCACATCCAGTTCACGTTCAGCAGTGCATGACAGCTGGCGTTTGGTTTCACCCTGTGATTACAGCGCAGATCCGTTCACCTCCATCTGCACCATCAGACATCTGCAGTGGAGGAAGACCGGCAGGGACCACAGCTGTGGTTGTGAGATGGACTTGTGAGAAGCAACTGTTTCTCCCAGAGAATCCAACTCCCAACTAAGGCGCGCTAGCTAATAAATTATGTCAAATATTCAACACCGTATTGGCATAATGTTAATGATATTTTGCAATGCTCCAGCAGCTCTAATCAAAACAAAGCAAAAAACAAAAAACAGGCCTGTTAACCTGTTGTGATTGTTATAAGCTGGTGCAAACTGTGAATATTCTAATCTAGGAAAATGATCCAAGGCTGATCCAGCTGACAGAGTAAACAGTCCAGGACACTTGTGCAAACAGATTTTAAATCAAGACTCTGGTATCCTGGTTAAATAAGGGTTTAACAAAAACCCGTCATGGTCGACTGCTGGTCTATTTTGTGTCAGCCAAAATGAAATATTAGTCCTTCACTGACCTGTTAGTTGTAGGGCAGCTGTATTAGGAAACAATAAAAGCTTCTCAGAAATAAGACACTGTCTCACCTTACGCGCTCCTGGCGGAGTAGGATTAAAGATCTTTGCCTGCATGTCAGACGGCAGGTTGGCGTAGATGGGGAGGACGAGCAGCTCTGCTATCTTAGAACCAAGCCGCCTGCATCTCTCCTGCAGCAGCTCGCAGCAAGCTTCAATCTCCTCCTGCAAGACAGCGAGGCTCAACAATCAGCCGACACACATAAGAACACACGCTGGAAACGTACCCGAGTTTCTAACATATCTAACGTAACTGTTCTGATCCCTCTCCTACCTCTTGCATCCATACATGTCAGGACAATTTTCTAAACTTGTAGAATATACAAGATCAACTTTCTCAGAGTGAATGTGGGATTTCACCTGTTTTCTAGCAAAAACAGAGTCAAATCTTAAGAATAAATATAGAAATATATGAATGAATGCATGCATGGATGATCAAGCTCACTCTGATCCTTCTTTAGTTTTAGATCAGGTCTGTTTCAGGTTCACTGTGGCCTTTTTCTGACGTTCATTGTGTTTTATCAGTGCTGCAGGAGCCACATGGGAAAATCAAGTTTCCACAGAAAGTGATGTGTTCACTGTGATAAAGAGTTTATGGAGAAAGAATCGTCCTGAGCAACAGCAACTCTGTCATTTTACCTTTTTCCTCATTCCACAAAAAAAGTAATGAAAAAGGATTCAGGTAAATGAAGGCAATTTCATCAGTTTTATTAAAATCAGCTGATTTTCTTGTCCACATTTACTTAAGCCATATTTAATAAAGACTTTACTTTCATATTATGAACCTGCGATCCTCGGTGGCACTTCCAGGATTTTGATAAAGTGGTATGTCCAAACTATTCTACAGAACACGTGAAGATCAATGTTGTTCCACAGCCGTCAGTTAGAATGTGATTATAAAAATATTTGCACACAAAGGAAAACATGGCAAGAACATGATGTTAAACTAGGTGTAACTCTTTGAGAGAGTGATTTCTTTCCTAACATGTCATTTCCACAAATCAACACAGTCTGACGTCTGCTGTCATTCATGTAATTTTACATTTTATTTCTATTGTTTATTGTTGGGCCTGTACAGTCTTTCTCCCTGATTTCATTTTAATTCAAGCAGAGCATCACAGTCGTGTCTGAAGCTATGGATCTCTTGGGAATATGATATGAAGAGCACCTGTCCAGTGAGGAAGACCAGAATGTCTCCGGGAGGCTGGGTGACGTGGATCTGCAACACCGACACCACACACGCTTCCAGGTAGTCTGCCTCTGGAGCCTTGATAAGACAACACACAGACACACACACATCAACACCACAGTTTGGTTTATAGGCTCTAAAATGTAATATTTACTGTGGCAAGGATTCAAATATAATCTTACTTTTGTGTAGAAAATATCGACGGGGAACCTCCTGCCAGGGATCCTGAAAACAGGCGCGTCATCGAAGAAGCAGGAGAAGCGCTCGGTGTCCAGAGTGGCGCTCGCCACCAGCACCTTCAGGTCCGATCTGAATCTGGCGATGTCTTTAATCAGACCGAACAGGATGTCGGTGTGGAGCGTTCGCTCGTGGGCTTCGTCTATGATGATCACACTGTGGACAGACAGAGACTGTGGGGTGAGCAAAACAATCAACACGAACGGGTTCAGTGATAAATGTCAAACTACAGAGAAGCCAGCAGATGATTTATAAAACTAAATAAAGTATCTGATTAAAGCAGATTAGACCACCTGCACTTTGCTGTGTGCAGAATGTGTGCAGAGAGAAAATGTCACCTTCCTTTTCAAACTGACCGGACACTCATGTGACGACAGCTTTGGCTAAGGTTGAGCAATTTTCTAATAAGCCCAAGGGTGACAGATCCCGTGAGCAGCAGAACCAATGACATGCTGAGACAACTGAAGGAATGAAGTGCTCACTGCAGTTTCCTCTATTCACAAGATCCACCACTCTGCAGCTTCATTCACATTATGAAAATGTCAGTGTTGGTTTGAACGGTTGCTATTTTGAGACGCTACAGCCTAGCAGCTCACAGGTGCATGACAAAATGATCTTGATGGAGAGGTAGGCCAAATTTAAATCAGATGAGGTTTCCAAACGCCCCACAGAAGAAAAAGGTAGTGGCCAAGAAACAGAGAAGGTCAGTATTGGTAAAGTTACCAATCCCCAAAGCAAATGTTACCCACTTTTAAGACTGTGTACCTGACTAAACCAAGATAATTTTTAACAAGCGTGCACACCTGGTTGTGTCTGCAGGCTGAAAGTCAACGGCCCTGTCTTCCTAGTAAAGCCTACATAACTCCACAAATCCCCTGCAGCATTACTTTGCTCCCAGAATGTAGATTTAATAAAGAAAATGGTTTATGAGAATCATTTACCCTGCTTCCATAAGCTATTTAAACACGTAAAGAGCAGCCAGTACAGAAGTACACTTTCCCATGTCAGCACTGTTACTTTTAGGTGCTTTCTGGTCTTCATGAAAAGCAACATAAAAACCCAGCAGAGGGCACAGATGCATTAATGGCACCTGTAGCTGGCCAGGTCCGGTTCGGTGAGGAACTCTCGAAGCAGCATGCCGTCTGTCATGTATTTGAGCACGGTTCTCTCTGATGTGCAGTCCTCAAAACGAATGCTGTAACCCACCTGGATGACAGTAAAACACTCAATTTCAGTCTGCTTGAAGGTGCAGTAACACATCAAGTGTTGGTGTAGTAGTCATGTACTAAGCTCACCTCATTACCAAGCTTGACACTCATTTCCTCTGCTACTCTGGCTGCCACTGACATGGCTGCCACTCTGCGAGGCTGTGTACACCCGATCTTCATGCCTCCTTTGGTGTAGCCCTGATGGAAAGTGTTTAAGGTTTACTTTGACATATAACCAAATGCTTTAATTTAGACATTCTTTGAATTTTGAGTACAGCATTTTCAGGATGCTCAGGATTTTCCTTACTCTGGAAAATAAATAAATCACACTGGAACAGCAGTCTATAGTTCAACATCCTAGGATACCCTAACCCTAACCCTAACCCTAGGATACATGGACAATGTGGTGGACTATTTCTTTTTTACTCCAAGAGGTAGAGGCCAATATTTAGGTTGGGTATCCCAGTCACTGTTCTCTAACATGTTTAATATGTGAATATATGAAGCTACATTTAAATTCTTCACTCACGTCTTCCAGGAGGTACTGAGGGATCTGGGTGGTTTTCCCCGAGCCCGTCTCTCCTTCGATGACGAGGATCTGGTGCTCGTGGATGGCGGCCAGCAGGTCGTCTCTGTAGGGAAAGATGGGAAGGCTGCGTCGGACTTCCTGCATTGACTGTTTTTTCAGCTCAGCCTGCGACAGAGCCGGAGCATCCTGATCCTGAACATGACACGGTCAGAAGAAAAGGCAGCTTGAGTTTTTACAGTGAAGCAGAAGAATCAGAATCTCTTCATTGTCACTGTAACAAGTACAAAGAAAATACGTGCAGTCCCTGCGGTGTCACCAAAGAAAAGTTTAAATATAATTACAAAAGATTAATTTAAAAACAATCATTCAGTAATAAATGAAACCTTGTTGCACAGATAACACTAATGCACAGGATGTCATCCATTGCAGTGTACTCGTCAGGTTGAATCGGAGGTGAATTTGTGTCAGCGATGTTTACAGAAGGTTTGGACAGGACACAGTCGAATGGTTCTTTTATTTTCACTCATATAAAATAGGCACGCAGGTGGACGATATTTTAGTTTTTCCACCAACTCAAACATGTTTCCGTGTAATACAGCCTTTCATCACTCCAAAGATCACACTACAGCACATACTGCACTGCACCCTGGGAACATACATGTGACTGAAACTCTCCAGAAAACATGAGCAAATACATTAAATTGTTACTAAATGCAAAACATTTGTATGAACTGGCTTCTGTGTTTGATCACTTTATTTATTATTTTTGCACGCATTCTCCTCTTATTTCCCTAAATTTCTTTACTTCTCTTACCTCTCTAAGGATTTCTGTGTCATCATGCAAATGACACCCAAAATAACCCTGGTTTTTCAGCTCTTTTCTGAACGCAGGCATTCATTATTCTGAGACCTGCATTGATTAACTGACAGGTGAAAGGCTGACCCCACTGCACTCTCCGAAGTCAACCTGATCGTTTGTGCACTGAAGCAGAAAGGCATAAAGAAACGTGGAAATGAAAACAGAAATGAATACGTTCTGATCCGTTTAAGGTGCATAATTATGTTTTGACTTTGCAGATTTGGTTCTCTGTAGTTATTTCCTCAGATTCACTGACAAGTTTAAAAATGACTTAAAAGTTGATCAGATCTTCTCAACATCCGCTGATGTCAGAGGTCATGTAACAATACAGTCCAAAATACTTCACCATGCTCATCAGTCAAAGGATCAAATACTGAGGCTGCTTTTTTAGATCATCAGTTCTGGTCCTGCCATCTAGTGGTGAACTAAGAGGCCTGGAGGCTTGTGTCATTTATGGGACATAATACATGAAAAACTGGAGCTTAGGCAGTGGACTCTCCCCTCCACTGTTATTACTGTAAACTGGAAATCACCTGCTTCTCTGCATTTAGGAATTTCCTTCGTGTGGAAAATTTTAAAAATCACTCTCAAGTAAAAATGAACATTTTTGTTAGACCGAGGAAACGCTGGAAAATGTTCCTTTGGTTCTACACTTCTATGCTTACATTAAGAGTTGGTTTTTTTTAATAGAAAATGTACATATTTTTAAAGAAATTTAATTATGTGCTAATTTTCTAAACATTCTAAACATTAGGAATAAGGCAGAGATGAAGAATAAACATTCATGTTAAAAAGTACAGATCAGGATAAATATAAAAATATGTCCATCTGTCTAAGAGGTAAAAAGTAAATGCAACATGTAATCTTAACAAATAGGTGGTAAACATTTTTTCTGCTTATACTTTTTTTATTTATGTCTTTTTCTTTGTTTTTAAATGCAGCTGAGAAAGAGTTGGTATTTCAGATATGATATGTAAACGGGTAATAATTAGTATCTTTAAATTTTCAATCATGCACAGCGCTCGGTGAAATTACACAAACTATTTCTGCTGTGCAGGAGGCTGTGTAACGCCTGCACGCCGGCTATAATGGCGAAAATAAGCTGATATTTCCTTTTAATCAGCACTGCACAGCGAGCTGCAGGCACTAGATGTCAAAATTAAACGAGACCCACAACGATAAAACAGAATAAGGAATCTGATGAGCGTCACCTTTTCAGATCGAGTTCCCTTCATGGTAATGGCGGTGGTGACAAAGTCGATCATCTCTTCCTCCTCCAGTATCAGCTGGTACTTCTCCTGCTCCTGCTTCATTCCTTGCTCTCGCTCCTTCTTGGCCCCAAAGCTGAGGGAGGCCGTCTTCAGCCTCTCCTCCTCCCAGCGACCCTGTTCTCCTCCCAGCTCCATGGGGGTTTCCTCCAGCTCCAGGTCCCTCTGTGGCACCTCCTGTAAGTATGGAGAGACGGTAAATATATGGACAACTGCAGTCAGTCGAGTTTCTACATGTGACATTCCTCGTTCCCACCTTTCTTCTATTCTCTTCCGGCATGTAGTATCTGTTCTTTCTCTCCTCCTGCTCCTTGGCACCGGCCTTTTTGTAATCTTTAGCTAGGTCCCGAATGGTGCGTTTGTATTCCAGCTCCTTCTTCTCCCTCTCTGTCAGCTCCTCAGTGGAGAAGAGGTACTCGTCATCCACGATCTCTGCCTCCAGGTCCTCCAGCTTCTCCGACTCTCTCTTCTTCAGATATTCCCATCGAGAGCGCTTCCTCAACTCTGGCAACTTTAAAGAGGAAGAGGAAACCTTATCACACAGCTGAGTAACTGAGGTCTACTTTGTTTATTTCAGACACTAAATGAGCGCACATATTCTCCCGTACCACCCACCATATTCTTCTGATCATCTTCAGCCATCTTCAGCCTCTTCTGAGCTTCCTCATAAGCCTGTGGAGAACAAAACAACAGGATAAATATTTACCTGCGTGAGACACGAGGTCATCTGTGAAAGACCGTAAAAGAGCTGCGTGCCCACCTTCTTGTCCGTCCTCTCGGCTATGTTGCGCGTCTTCTCCTTGTCTTTCTCCCTCACTCGCAGGGCAAACGCATCCCTCTCCTCGATGTCTTGCAGTCGCTCTCTCTCTTCCTTCTCCCACTCTTCCTCTTCCTCCTCTTCTCTCTTTACTGACTTGTGGTCCTCTTGAATTGACTTATCCCTGATGTTAGAGAACAGGATGCAGCTTTTGTACAAAATATCAGATTGCTCACAAACATCAATGAGAACAAAAAGTACTAAAGTTACTTTCAGAGCCCACGGTGCTCTTTAAACATCTCTAGATAACTATTATGTTGTTTCTTCCTCCGGTTGTTACAAATAACTGTTTGACTACGTACTTTTACACTGGTGTCTATCTCTCCTCTACAGCTAAAAATAAATATGAATGCAAATTATCACAATAAAAAAACAAAACAGAAAAAAGCACCAACATCTTAAAAAAGCAGAAAATAAGTGCATTACCTTTTAGGTGCTTCCTCCTCGCTGGACGACTCGCTGCCTTTCTTCTGTCTGATGTGCTTCCTCTTGTTCCCGCGTTCCTTGTCTTTGCTTTTCTTTTTTCCTTTCTGTTTCTCCCTCGCAGCATCTTCATCGGCATCGTCGCTGTCCTCCAGTAACGTGTACGTCCGGTTCTTCCTCTCCATTTCGATTGCTTGCCGTTCCACCGCTCGGGACGGTTTCTCAACAACCTGTTTATGAGGAACCTGCAACAGGCAACAGTAAAACAGCATTAGAGGGGTTTTTTTAAACCACCAGAGCTAAAAGAAAATTTTGGTGAACGTCACAGGGAACTCGGGTAGAATTTCATGAACGAACCTTTTCAAAGAGTTCCTTTGCGAATGCGGCCACACTATGGTCGATGTCAATCGTGCCTGTCTGCTCGAGACGAGCCACAAAGTCTTCGGGACTTGATGCTTTCTGAGCAGTGCCGATCATAAACTGAGACACGTATCTGTCACTCAGCCCGAGGATGTCGTGGAGGCGGTCACTCACCCACTGCTCCAGATTGGCCATGGTGTCTTCTGAAAGGGCAAAGTCACAGAACAAAAACAGGGTTATCCAAAATCCTGGTGCGACAGACACATGCGCAGGTACCTGGTTACCATTATCTTCATACAAGGCCTGAAAAATAAAGGTTTAGAAGGCTGTAAAGTTTTCCTAAGAATTAATTGATTCCCAAAGAAAATAATCCCACAGCATCTGCATGAAAGACTGCAGAACGAGCTTAAAATAATTAACAAATAAAGGATCTTACATATTTTTCCTTACTTTTCTCTCTTATATAATTAGCGTTCCAATGGGTGATCATTTTAAACATCGCCAAAGTTTTAGATAATGAGATCAACATATGTATAAGTAATCCCTGTGAGCCAAAACCCCTTTTTTTACTTCTTAGATGTATGATGTCCCACACAGAGGATATCCTTAATATGGTTATCAGCACAGCATCTGCCAAGTTGCTGTTTGCATGAAGCGGCCAATCAAAAGAATTCTGTTGTAAAGAAAGGCTGAATCAAAATAGATCCAGCATGGCTCTTTTCAGACACAGGGTGAATGGAGGGCTGCACCAAGGCCCAGCTTAGGATAAATAAGGGTAATTTTAAACACTGTTCTTTAAAGACGACCTAGACTGCCTTTGCATGATTCACTGTTCAAATGATCTAAAACACTGTAGATACTGTTCTGCACATGTGGACCACACCTGGCCATATGATGAGCAATTACACTGGGTTAGTTTGTTTGTTTGTTTTGTTTTTTTTGGGGTTTTTTTAAAGGCTAACAGATTTTTACATTTGACCAGACTTGTTTTAACAGACTCCAGGACGGGATTTAAATTAAGTAACAGATCAGTACAACTTAATTTTAAAAAAACAAACAAACTTCGAAATGATTTATCCAGAATTTTCAAATATGGACAGGATCACCCTTAGAAAGCGAAGACTTTACTAAACTGTAGAGCTGCAGTGAATCCCTTTGTGAAAACACAAAAACAGGCAGCAATGCTATGACTATTGGAGCGTCTAGAGCAGAACAAAAGTAAAAGCAACTTTATCCAGACTTTTAAAATCTGCGTTTAAGAGTGAGACTTTAGAAACCAGGACACGAAGCAGCGTGAATATAGATGCTACACCTCCACACTGAAAGGTGTCAGCTTCAACTTGGAGGATGTTTCAGGACAGTAAATATGCAAAAAGGGATGATTTCCCTGCTGCCTTTCCGACATTCAGACCAGGTCCAGTTACAAACCTTCAGCATTAACCTTTGACAATCTGGATTGGATAACCTCTGAGAAAGCTAAAGAGTCAGAGCAGTGAGTGTGCTTTTTTTTTTTTTTTTTTGCAAAACTACTAAATAAAAATGTTTCCTCACATTTAGACTTCGTTAAACAAGCTCAAGTTTCCAATAACTTCGCCTTTAACTGCAGATCTGGATTTAGCGTCGTTTCAAACCGCAGTGTTTTGTTCAAGCCGCTGCACCAATACTGTCAGTTTTCATATTAGTGTAGTTATCCATTCACTATTACACCTGTGTTATACAAAGTGTGAGCGTTAGAGGAGACACAACACAACCGTCTCTGAAGTCCACTCACCGCTTCTCAAACGCTCTTGTTGTGACAGAAACAGCAGGCTGAGAGTTAGCCGACTGCTAACTCCAGCTACAGATGAGGCGTTAGCTTGAGTTGCAGCGCACAAGTCTCCGGTTCGGACACTTAGCGGACACGTGCATCCTGCCGTAGACACGAAAAACTGTTCATCTGTCCTAAAAGTACATCACACACACTCATACACTGTAAATTGTTTTGTTGTTTTAGCTTAACGCACGCTGAACTCCCAAACGGAAATACGTCAGGTTAAACTAGGGAAGTAGAGCGGGCTGCATCAGAGGCGCCGGCGCTCACTGCCCCCGTGTGGCCATGTAAAGAACAGCAACACCAGCTAGCAATAAAACAAACCAAAACATCCAGTTCCGCAAACAACACAGAAAGTAAGAGCGGGACAATAAGTTTTACATTTAATAATTCTCTTCTTATTCTTCCACCTGCTCCATACTCTCACTACAGGTCACAATATCATCTGCAGAGTCCTGCCTGATCTCATATGTGAGCCTGTCTTTCCACTTTCATAAGAGATCATAAAATAAGCTATATTTAATATATTCTATAACAAAAAAAATACAAAAAAAGTAAACAGAGGAAAGTAGAACATTTTATTAGAAGTAGAATCTGTGAAGAAAATGGCGTTGAATACACCGGGCATAGCCTCACATACTGTCCTGTGTCTTATTAAGATTTGAGAAATGTTTCCAGCTCTTTGAATCCATATTATGATTTTTAGAGATAATTCACAACCAGAACTCAATTTCCCAATTCTTTTATTGTAAACAAAAATCTTTAGATTCTGGCTTTTAGTTGGACAACAATTTTAAAGCCTATAGTTTCTAATCACAATTAAACATGACAAAAACACGCGGCTTTTACACGTGGTACATGATGAGTGAGTATAAAGTTATATTAGCTGAGCCACTGATCCATCCCAACTTCCTGCTTTTATAATAGCAGTCTAACACACACAATATCACCACCAACCACAGACTGAATACTAAGACAGACAACACATTTAAACAAACGTTCACGTCACTTGTAACATAAAGTTATTTCAAACACATGAACAGAATGACCAGCAACATGATGTTAACGTTTGCCTTATGTAAAGTGCATTTGTTCATCTAACAGATGAAAATATAAATTAAAAAAAACCTTTCATTTATTAAAATGCAACGTTTTTTCATTGTCTCAAATTAATTAGTGACTGATTGAAGTAAAAGGTCGAAAAGACTTTTGCTTTATCATAAAGCCGGGAGCGCTCGATGGGTTTCAGACCGTTGAATGTTGAAGGGGTGTGATTCTGTAAAAGCGGATGTGGCCTGTGGAAAAAATACATGTGTATAAAGAGGAAGCAGCGCGCGCTCATGTATGGTTGGTTGTCAGTATGAAGAGAGCCGCAGTCCCTCATCGGCCGTATTAACGACACCACCTCAGGTCAAAGTCCTCGGGATCATCCACAGCCCCCCCGCACTGCTTCTCACCTGTATCCGGGCGGAGATGAAGTGTCCACGGGTAGCCGCAGGGTCGCATGGCCCGCTGCTGCTGCTGCTGCTGCTGGTCGCAGGTGTTTGCGTGGACAGCTATAAACCGGTCATCATCGTGCATGGCATCTTTGATGGACCACAGCAGTTCCAAAACCTGTCAAGGTTCATAAAGAAGGTAGGACCGCGCACAGCGTGCGACATCTCTAAGCTGTAGAACAACAAGGCTCGAAAACCGCTCTAACTTTGTAGTGTTTTGTGCAAACTTGTTAATGATATGTGCACAAAGACTTACGGGCCTGTTAATGTTCGATATTAGATTCTTAATGCTGTCCTGTTGTGTCCACGGTTGCGTTTAGACTTTGGTTTTTCTGTGATGCGTTTCTGGTGGAAGTGTTTAGCTATTAACGGACCGCAGGACTCGGACTCACATAGTGATTAACGTCTCCAGGCCAAGTTCATGTTCAGAATTTAAAACCAGTTTTCCTGCGTATTCTCTAAAGCGGTACTAAATACTGCGTACAAGCATGTTTAGACTTTTATCATAAAATAATGAAAATGTGTTTGCAAGTTCGAGGCTTGTCCTCATTTGCACACGCAGTGAAAACAAGTTTGTATCATTTTCTCATTTGACTTTCAGCAATTTTGGGGCAACAAGTGTGCATATTTTTCAAGTAAAGCCAACTTTATCAAACATTACAGTTCACAACAGTGATTTTATTTATTTATTTTTTTTACATTTAAACGCATAAATAAACTGGTACTCAAACATAGTACTCCTGTCCTATTTGAGCACTAAAAACATTTTCAGGTGCTTTTAACCGAACTAACATTCACACTCTTATGGATGTTGGGATCGAGCCGCCAAGCTGTTGATTGATAGAGAACAATGCTAAAGGGGGTAAGTCTGATCATCATTAAGTACTAGTTATTAGAACTTAATGATCAGACTTAAAGATTTACTTCTTTGACTTACATTTCAAGTTAAAAGACTTTGAAATGATTACTTTTTAAACTGGATTTGCTCTGACTGGAGGTGATTTTGAGTCGAGAGAATGAAGTGTCCACTGTTTATCCTCAGTAAAAGATAGATTGAGTCAAAACAAAACAAAACTGTTAAGCTGACCTGGCTGAACAGAATGATCCATAGCATCACATTTTGTCTCTAGATAATCTTTTAAAACAATATATTCTCTGTTGTGCAGGTTATCTTTTGCACGGGATGTTCTGACTGTATTCTGTCACCGCAGCAGGCAGATAATGTGCTTACGTAAATGATTCTATGCTTGTTATTATTTGTCCAAAACCATATAAACTACAGTTGTGCGCTCCACTGTTGTTTGACCCTTTCCACAGACGAATGAAAAGCCCCCAAAGTGTCTCTTGTAAGTGAGCAATAGTAAGGAATATCTCATTAGTCATGATATTAGATCACGTGTTCAGTCTGTTCAAGCAGCCTTAAAAGTAATAAATGATTTTATTGAGGCTTTACACAGTAAGAAGCACTGTGCAGCCTTTTTCATTGACTTTTCTAAGGCTTTTGACACTGTAGATCATGAGCTATTAAAGCAAAAACTGTGAGTGGTTCAAAAATGATCTTTCCAACAGAACTAAGTGTGTGAATGCTGAAGGCATCACCTCTTGCTTCCTTGATGTGGTTGAAGGTGTTCCCCAGGGATCAGTTCTGGGGCCAATATTATTCACCTTATATGTTAATAATATGTTAACCCTTTCACGCACAGTGGTCACTACAGTGGACAGCTATTCAAAGGCTGTTTTCTTGTATTTTCTGTCAGTGTTGATGGTATACTTGCACATAAACCTCTACATTGGACACTGATGTGTCACTCCATGCCACCCACTGGTCCTTTAATGTTACTATAGATGTATAACGTGTTTCATTGTAATTATTCTTATCCCTGTCATGCATGAATTATGACAACCTCAATCAGAATTTTTTCTTAAGTGTTTTTATTCATGTTTAATGCCTAAAGATGAATAAAAATGCTTAAAAAAATCCTGATTGAGGTTGTCATAATTCATGCATGACAGGGTTAATAATCTCGATCAACATAATAATTCATACTCTGTAAAAATTTATGTGTCATGTGTTTTAGTGCTGTTGTTGTCCAGGTTGTAAATGAGAGTTTAAATCTCAGTGGGTCTTTCCTGGTTAAACAACAATCTGTTTGTGTGTAAATCGAACTGGTTGGTATTTCCACAACAGTACCTGAATCCACCAAATGTTCAACACTCAAATCAAGAGCTTCTATCCTACTGTAGGTTCAAGGCAGAATTTTGTATTTCAAGTAGGAATAAAATACTTAAAATGATATTGGACTTGATAACATATCAGATAAAAAAAACAGTGAAGTGAAAATCAGCGAATGGTTTCAAGTTAGCGATTTTTGTTCCTCTGTGTCTTTCATTTCCTCAGGATCAGTTTTGACTTAAAAGTTCTGCATTCGAGCACCTGGCTGAAGTTTTATGACAGCTGATGTTTCCCTCATTGTGCCAAAAGTTTTACTTCCACTTCAATTTCTTTGCACTTGTCAGGTGCATCCAGGCACTGAGGTCACAGTGATCGACTTGTACGATGACCTGTTGAGTCTGCAGCCGCTGTGGAAGCAGGTCCCAGACTTCAGGCAGTCCTTCAACTCCATCATGAAAAATGCTCCTGATGGCGTCCATCTTCTGTGCTTTTCACAAGGTGCTCGTGCCGTACACTTAAACATTTAATAGAAAAACAGATTTGATAGAAAAACAACAAAAACATAGTCTTATAGCGTTGATGCTCACCTGACAACTGAGAAATAAAGGTTTGGAGAGGTGGTAAAGTCATAATTTAGAGGATTTTCATCCAGGAGACAATAGTTTATATCCCACTGAGACTTTTTGAATTTTTAATTTAGCTTTTACTTTGTTTGTGTGATTGATTTAATTTTTTTAAATTAATTATTGTTATTATGATTTAACTTTTACTCATTGGTTAGGTTTAGGCAAGTTTAGGTAAAAATACGACACATCACACTCTTCCACTTCTAGCCTCTGGTTCATCTCTATCGTAGTACGCAGTAGTTATACAGACAAACTGCATAATAGTGAGGACTGATGAATTTAAGGTAGAAATTTCTGAAGCTGAGACTCATTTTTAGTCTCTTTTTTTCCATGAAGGTGGTCTAATTTGTCGAGCACTTCTCTCCACGACACCCAACCACAACGTGCACACCTTCATTTCACTGTCATCCCCACTGGCTGGACAGTACGGAGGTCAGAGAGCTTTTAAAAACTTGTCTGCATAAGCTTCAACATTTAAAGAATGTGAACTTTTTAACACACTTCTCAATATTCACCAGGATGTTTGAAATGAACTTGATCTTATCCTCTTACTCCACAGACACAGACTACCTGCAGAAGGTATTCCACAAAACCTTAAAGAAGAATGTGCATTTTATCTGCTACAACAAATTCGGTCAAAAAGTGTCTATTTGTGACTACTGGAACGGTGAGAATACAAGAGTTCTTCAGATTTAACTGAAGAGAGTCTGCACATTAGATTTACTGAAATATAAAACATATTTTGTCCACAGACCCTCACCAAAGACGCAGCTACCTGCGGAACAACATCTTTCTGCCTCTCCTTAATGGTGAAAGACCTCACAGTGACATGAAAGGTATTGGATCTGGTATAGTCATCATATGCACTGGTTAGCACGAAAACAAACGTTCATGCCTTTGGCTTTCCCTTTCACAGCGTGGAGGGAAAACTTCCTGCAAATCGAGAAGTTGGTGCTAATTGGAGGACCGGATGATGGTGTCATCACACCGTGGCAGTCAAGGTCTCACTGTCATCAGCTTTACAACACACACTGTTTGTTCTCTTTCATTTTAATTTCATAAATGAGAGGTGGCTCATTATGTCACAACGACGAGATTGTTTGAAAAAAAATGACCCATCATTTTCCTTCTTTCGGCTTTCAATCAACTGAAAAAATCCTGACATGAATTTTGGAGGAACAAAATTTACTGTAGTGCATTCTGCTGCTGCTGCTTGTGGGCCACAAAGCAGCACTTTATGTGATGGTCACCTTAAGATGCATGTCGGTCCTTTTCAATATTGGATTCAAAGTACAATTCTTGTATTCAGTTGCACTCAGGTCAGTCAGGTCCCAAACCTTCAGGCTCACAAACAGTTCCTTCCCCTGGGCCATTCATCCCCCCACTCACCTCACCACTCTGAGCCACGGTCTGAATAACCCTCATCACTCAGGCCAGACCAAGTCTTTTCTTTGCACTTTGCAACAGTTTTGTTCTCAAATGTGTGTCTTTCTCTTATTTTTGTGCACATTTCTTCTAATTGCTATTTATTCCTGCTGTCTGCTAATAAAATTTTATTCCAGAACAGTTATGTGAAGCACCCACAATTTGGTTATACAAATACAATGACAATAAAGGGCTATTCTAGTCTATCCTATACTAAAACTGCACTTAAGTAAAGATACTCGGTTTGGAGACAACAACGTTTTTACCAGCAGAGCCTTCGATGTGTTTGCAAAGTGGTCATTTTGTGGTAAAAGTTATGAAACCTGTATACCTGAAACAACTGTTTCCTTTTTTCTGTGCAGCCACTTCGGATTCTATGACAGCAGCGAAAACGTCGTAGAAATGCAGAACCAGGAGGTTAGTGGCAAACTGAAGTGCTGCCTGTACAACACACTTCATTTTTCCTGAGGTGTAGCTAAAAACAACAGTCCTGCTGTAGGTTTTCACTTAATGACTGACATAATTTTAAGTCTCTTGATTCAGCTTTGTGGAAATTGGGGAGTTGGTGGTGTTTCTTGGTTGTGCTGCATTACACAGAGTCCATGTTTTATTTATGAAGAGAGAATAGCAGGGATGTGCGGCAAAGCTGAATCATTTGTCCATTTTTACATTTTATTATTTAATAGCAGAGCTGCTTTTAGTGACATTCACAGCATGGCAGTGTGGCAGGATATTATACACATTTCCTTTATCACACACACAAATGTCGAAGGGAGGAAATCAACCCCAAATACAACACACAGAATGCAGAGCCGGGATCAGGATGAATAGATCATTTTATTAACAAAATAAAAATACTCAGGGTGGTTGATGGGGAGGGAGTGAAGGTGGAACTGGGGCTGAATGGAAGGTGGCTCAGTCTGCTGAGGAGAGATGAAGGGAGAGACGGGTGGAACTAGGTGCAGAGGTTTCAAAGCTGAGCCAGAGGAGGAAGGCAGAGGTTGGAGTCAGGCAGGGTGTGCAGATGCTGCAAAGATAGGATTAATTCATTTTGGAGTCCTTCTCCCACCAACATGTTCCAGCAGCGTATCACACCTCTATCATGCATCACAGGTAAAAATGCTTTTGCAAAGGATACGCCTGTGCGTCTTCAGTCGTAGCTCCTGCAGCAAGCCTCCTCTGTTGTCTGTCACCAGACGTGTTTTAGGAATCGAGACGTTCTTCAAAATGGGGTACTGAGATTGATTTCTGGATAAACAGGTAGGAGGATGGAAGGGGCACAAATCTGAGAAATGAGAATGAACACACAAAAAAAACAGAAGTAGGCACAGGAAGTTTAAGAAATAACTCAAAACTAAAGGATGTTACAGAGACTAACACAAAAAAGCTCCTCCTGCTGGACTGCTGTGTTAGACTGCTCTCTTGTAGAGAATAAAATGTCAGCTGACTGTATTTTATTGCAAATGTGTTAAACTAAACTTGAATTTTTAATATCTCTACTGTTTTCACTGCAGACCCTCCACTGTGTTCATTCAAAAACAAAACTTGAATCATGTCATTTTCTTCTGCTCTCTCAGTTTTACATGAACGATGCCTTTGGGCTGAAGACGCTGGACCAACGTGGCGATGTGGTGGCGTGTGTTCATTCAGGGGTGAAGCACACAACCTGGCACTCCAACTTCACAGTGTTCAGGAACTGCATGGAGAAGTGGCTCACATAAAAACAACTCTCCAACAGCAAAACAGTGGAAGTCCGTCCAGATGTGAATACATTTTGTGCAATCAAAGAAAACAATGATTTACTCCTGTCTGTGCAAATGTGCAGGATTTGTGCTTACTGCAGTATTCATATTGCACAACTGACTGCTGTAATTTTTTTTAAAAAGGTTTTTATTTTATTAACATGATTTGCTTATATAAGTGTATAAGTTGCATTTATAATCAGCTTTCAGGTTATGATGAACTATCTCTTTATAAGCCATCTTATTTAATGTTTTAATGTTTTCCACTGATCAATATTATGTTGATAATAATTATCTATGAAACATCTTTTAAACTGTTGTTTTTGTCTGATTCACAGAAAGTGCATTTTGTACACAGCCAAAACTTTGTGATCCTATTTTGTACCTTGAGAAGTCCTTCATGGAAATATCTTGAATATTGAGCGTAGCTGCTGCTCTCATTTCTCATTCTGTGCATCCTCACTTCCACTCCGTGCACCTTCAGATGGCGGTGTAAGGGCAGGAGGTGAGGAAGATCTACAAGGAGAGAGGAAGTAGTATACTCAGAAGTACAGAGTATAACTTCCTGTCCACTGTGTGCTTACTGTCAGTATCACACCCACAGTGGTGAAGAATCGGCTGTATGCACAGCTGAGCTCCTGATTAATCACTCAGTGCCCTCTGGTGGAACTGTATTGTAATTTATAACAATGTATTTATATCAAAGCTATTTCCTAGTTTCCTCTTCATGAGGTGCATTTCATAATTGCATTAAAATATTTTATGAAAACTTGCATCTCTGCAATGCTTGGTCTGGTTCCTCCAGACTGTACAGTTCAACTAATGACCTGAATGACCTTATTATATGAACTTTTTTCTAAAGTGCATTCTCAGAAATTTCTCATATTTTCATGCTTTTCTGTGACTTTAACTGCAGATTTATGATGCTACCTACGATTGTCAAATTTAGCTTTACTCATAAAAATAGAGACTTAATTACTTTTGAATGTAAACCAGCACTTAATGCTTCTGACAAACTTTTCTCCAGCGTCTAGTTGAAGTCGTTATTGTAAGTCAACATATTTTCAGCATATTTAAAGCGCAGCGCTGTGATGAAATTGAATCTAGGCAAGGCAAGGCAAGTTTATTTATATAGCACAATTCAACAACAAGGTGATTCAAAGTGCTTTACAGAGACATTAAAAACAAAAACAAATAAAAAGCATGATTTAAAATTGATTAAGACAAGCAAACAAACACAAACAAACAAACAAACAAAACAGTATATAAAATCAAAAATCAAAACAGTAGATAAAATCAGGACAGTAGATAAAATCAGTAGTTAAAATGTAAGTGTTGAAATTTAAGCTTAAAAGTGTGGATTTGGTGTTTTATTCAAAAGCAGCTGAGAACAGGTGAGTCTTCAACCTGGCTTTAAATAAACTGAGTGTTTCAGCTGATCTGAGGCTTTCTGGGAGTTTGTTCCAGATATAAGGAGCATAAAAGCTGAATGCAGCTTCTCCGTGTCTGAATCTAGTTAAACAGCAGTGAATATTTAAATATCTGGTGCTTTTACAGAACGCTTTGATCTGGTTTAGATTTTAAATACAGTTTGTCCCCCTGCTGACACTTCACTCATGATTAGATTAAAGCGTCACAGTGGAGTGTGATTAATCACTTAATCCAATTCATTTTCTGCAACAAGAGTTACTGATTCAGAATCTCACTTTAAGTTGTGATTAGCTAATATATTTTTCATGTCATTTCATTTTTATAGGAAAAAATCAATATATTTAATCTTCCATACGCAGTTTTTCCCCTCATAATAATTTCTTACATCCGGATTATGTGACAGAATAACATAAAAATGACTTTGTATTTGACCCTGTAGCTGAATTACTGAAAAAAGTCAGAGTCAATAAGTGGATCTGTAATAATTAATGATTTTAGATCCACTTATTGTGTAACAGTACTACTACTACTAACGAGTGTTAAATATATAAATAAAAACACATGAAAAGTCCAGGCCTGTTTAATCCAATAATGCTTGCAGGTACTTTAAGAAAATTAAAAATGCTTCCATAACAGAAAGGCCGATTACGTATCTCATTACATTAGTGGAAGCAGGCGTGGTAGTGGGCCTACGAGTCAGCGTAGAGCCACACGAGAGCAGTAACGATCTTTACTGACTCGCTCCAGCTGTTGCTCTTTAACAGGTATGACCGGTGACGTCACTAAGGTGACACCCACCTCTCCTCCTCCTCTCCGGTGTGTTGCAACGCAGCTCCGGCTCAGTTCCCGGTGGAGATTTTTCTGGTTGGAAATCTTTTGTGTCTCCTGCTTCTTTCTTTCTGTCGCGACCATGAAGCTTCCCTGCGGCTCTTTCAAACCTTCCTCCCTCTGAGAAGCCCGCAGGACTTTCAGCGTAAGTTGACACCGATTCAAAAACTATCCCGTGGATTTGTCCCGTGCTGGATCAACTACGCTGCTTTCGTGTGGTGACGCTGCTTTCACGTTGAATCGCTGGACCTCGGTAGCTTAAAATAGAGGGAGATAGACGGAGTTGAAATGTTTTCCACTGGATGGGGATGGGTTTCCTTTTTGGAAACATGTTGTGGGACAGGACAGGCTGGGGTTTAAAACAGCTGAGCGCCCTTTGAAGGGCGAAAGCCGCACGGAGGGACTGAAAGCTGGAAAGACAGATTCATTCATCGACAGTCTGGCTGCAGTTCACTGTCAGCGTGGCTCAAGGTCGACGTGTCCCGCCCTGTGGGGAGCTACTGTAAACAGCCTGTAGCTGCAGACAGCACAGGGCGCAAAACATCCACGGAGGGAACAGAAAGCTGTAAATCAGAGCACCAGTCAGGCTGCTGATAATGTCAGGCTCTTTAGCGTCATCGGAACGAGTCGTGCTAAGTGTGAAGGCAGCTGGAAAAATGAAGACTAGTTATTCTCAGCCATTCATTTAAACTTTAAATTAGGCACACTGTTGCCTATGATGAATGTTGTACCAGAAGAAATTCATTACCTTCTCAGTAAGCTAGTATGCCACTGTGACGATACATTATATTGGAACTAGATCAATATACTGTAATCTGCAGGGAGGATCCCCAGGGGAAGAATGACGATTGGAGTGAACTTGTAGATGAATAGGTGAGGAGTGCAGAAGGACAGATGGTAGTAGTTTGTGCCAAAAGGCTGGACATGGCTAAAGTGAACACTTCATCAAGACAGAAGGCTTTATGTAACAGTGGGGGAGTATATCTTATGCAAAAGGAACAGTCGGAAAAAGAGAATGTAGCTGGGCAGGATTGGATGTCTGCAGGCTGTAGGATGGCTTTGAAAATGAAGAAGAGAAAGCAAATGAAGGCAGAGGCAAGGATTAAATGGTGGAAGATGATTCAGTGTGGAGCTGGCACAGGCCCTGGGTGATAGGAAAGAGTTACCAAATGACTGAGGAAGCACAGCAGAAGTTTGTTTGGCCTATCCTCTGGGCAGAGGACTGAGGACAAGAAGACTTGGTGGTGGAATGAGGAAGTACAAGAAGGTATTCGAGGAAAAAATGGTATAGTCAGGGAGATGAAGTATGTAGACAGAAGTACTGAAAAGCTAAGTGTACAGCAAAGGAAAAGTAAGTTTTGTTTGAGGCTGAACACTAAGGAAGGACATAAGGACTTGTAATGGTTGGCTAGGCAGAGAAGTCAAGCTAGAAAGGATGTGCAGCAGGTTAGAGTGATTCAGAATAGAGATGGAACTTTCATAACATTTTAAGAGAGTGTGCTAGGAAGATGGAAGAAGTACTTTGAGGAGCTGATGACTGAAGAAAATGAGAAAGAGAGGAGGGTTACTTGGATGGATGGAGGAAAGCTAGAGAATGAGGAAGTGCAGAGGATTAAAAGAAAGTGAGGGCAGCTATGAAGAGTGGAAAGGTGGTTTGCCCTGATGACAAACCTGTGGAGCTATGGTGATGTCAGAGACAGCAATGAAGTTTCTAATCAGATTGTTCAACAGAATCTTGGATCTACTCATCCATTTCAACAATAAGGTTGATGTGCAAAGTTGTAGTAACAGAAGGATGAAGATGATGAGCCACACACTAGAGATACGGGAAAGAATTGTTGAAGCTAGGTTAAGAAGAGAGGTGAGGAACAGTGAGCATCAGTGCGGCTTCATTCTGAGAAAGAGCTCCACACACCTGATGTTTACTTTGAGAGTGTTGACGGAGAAGCATAGAGAAGAGAGGGTCAAAGGTTGACAGGTGAGGTAAGGCAGAAGTCTCTGTATCATGTTGTCAGACAACACTGTGACCTGTAGTTGGAGTAGGTGGAGGTATGCTCTGGACAGAAGAGGAGTGAAGGTCAATAGAACCAAAACCGAATACATGTGTGTGAAGGAGCGGGATTTAGGTGGTGCGGTGAACATGCAAGGAGCAGAGACAATGAAAGTAGCTGTTTAAATACCTGTTGTTGAGAATGCAGGCAGGGTGGAGTGGGTGGAGACGAGCGTCAGGGTGATTTGTGACAGAAGGATAGCAGGCAGAGAGAAAGGGAAGGTTTTACGATATGGTAGGGAGACCTGCTGTGAGACGGTGGCGCTGAGCGGGTGGTGGAGTTGAAGGTGTTAAAGTTGTCATTGGGAGTGACGGCTCAGGTTGAGCATTTTTGAAACAAAGTTAGAGAGGCGAGGCTGAGGTAGCTTAGACATGTGCACAGGAGGGATAGTGGATATGATGGAGAAAGGATGTTGAAGATGGAGCTGCCAGGCATTTATGGATGGAGTGATGGAGGACAAGCAGAGGGTGTGACAGAGGAGGAAGCCAAAGAAGAAGACTGTAATCTGCAGAGCCCTCAAAGTATACTAACATAATATATTTTCTGTTGACACAAAGAAACCAGCTTGAGCGTCTCCTCGTTATTTAAATTCAAACATCATAAAAATGCACAACCCTGTTTCCAGAAATGTTGAGATGTGTGAAAATGATATATATCAAACAAAGAATTGGAGAATAGAGAAAAAACTTCTCTACACAAGGAAAAATACTAATGGGTGTTATGTTTGGATCCTCAAGCTGCAATTATATTAAAACACACATGGTTCTGTAGTGGAAATCACTTTGTGGGCTTACAACAGACCAGTGTTGGAACCATAAATGGAAGTTAAAACTCCACCAAGCAAAACAAAAGAAAACAAAAAGAGGCCAGAAAGAAATAAGATCCAGAACCCCAGCAGCCCTCTCTGGGCCTCGTTTGTGATGGAGTGGGTGGAAGTAAAAGCTTTCTGTGGGCTGATCAATCAAAATCCAAAATTGTGTTTGGAAATCATGGAATTAGGGCTGTTCGATATAACGATATATATCGGATGACGATATAAAAACGTCTATCGTTTCATTTTACGCTATCGTTTGTTTCGTGGTGTCGCAAAATAAACTGTTTATGGCAATATTTTTTCATCGTTTTGATGGTCACTGTAGTGGCCATATTAATTTCTTTAAGTTCTCTCTTTCTCTTATATTTAATATAACCACACTACAGACGGACAAGCACTTGTTTTTATGTGTTGTCATTAGCAACAACACAGTAAAACCACGGCGTGTCCGCTTGTTTATTTTCCACATAAACCTTTCACAATAAAGCTCAAGATCCTGTTGAGACTTTTCAAAATAAACTGAATCACGTGAAAGATGCAGAGTGTTTACGGATGAGAAGCAAAAAAGAGCCGTCAGGTGCTAAAAAAAATAAACCTTAGACTCAAACGTTAGAACAGGCTTTTCCCCGCAGCACGCCGTGTAATAAATACTCACAAAGAAAACGGCGGCTGTTACAACTTACGTCTAAAAATGTATCGTTTCATGCATCAGTTAAAACACTCGACTCCAGGTCCATGACGCCCAGCTGGAAACACTTCACGCAAGTCGAGCTGCCCGAGATTCACAGAATTTACAGAAAATGTTGCATTTTTGTGATTTATATCGTTATCGACGATAGATGTCTTAATATCGGGATATGAGATTTTGGTCATATCGCACAGCCCTACATGGAATTTTTGCCCTCCAGGCCAAAAAGGAAATGGATCCAGCTTTTGTGTATAGTTCAAAAGCAAACTTTGTTCTACCTAATATTGATCATACAGTGTTCACAACACCAGGCCTTCACTAGTAAATGATGAGAATTTCCATCAGTGTCTGTATGAAACATTTGAGCTAAATTCTGCTTTAATTTACAGTTTCCTCATCTATTGGACAACAAGGGGAAGAAGTCCATCCATCCATCTGTCCAAGATGTCCTCCAGAAGTAAAAATGACCAGTGCCAAATATGTGGCGGAGCTCTCCAGGGAAACCAACGGCGGTGGCTGTTTGGGGGCCAGAATAAGAAAACTGGTCAGCCTCAGACCCCAACAGGGTCCTTGAGAGGAGGGAGCCGGTCCCAGTCATCACAGAGCAGCTCCTGGGGTGAGTATAGAGCTTAAAAAATGCAAACATATTGTAATAATGTAAAAGTAAACATTTTGTTTCTCTTCACAGGCAGCACGTTATCTCTTGGTTCCTCTGTTTCTCTCTCCAAGTCCCTGATGTCCGTGAGCTCCCCCTCCAAGAGCGTGGATCTGCTCGTGGTGTTGACCCACATACTGGGGCAGACTGTACCACGGGGCAGTGGGCAGGGGGAGTTTGTATGTGGCAAATGCGTGTGCCTGCTAGAACGCGTGTTTAAGTTTGACACGGTCATAGCCAGGGTGAGGGTGCTTTCGTCTGAGCGCCTTCAGAAGCTGACGCAGGAGAGGGATAAAATCAGACAGTGGGTGCGCCAAAACTACTGCCAGAGGCATCTGCAGGACTTTCAGAGCAGGAGCAGCACCAGCGAGGAGGAAGGTGAGGTGGAGAAGGAAGGCTACAGGGAGATGCTCAAGGAAAACATGGCGCTCTCGGAGTATGAGTGCTGGTCAGACAAGTGGGACACGTGTCCGTATTTTATCAGAACGGGGAAAAGATGCAGAAAAGGGAAGGGGTGCGAAGGTTGCGATTCCTTACGGGTGTCCGACTCGGATTACGAGTCAGTTTGTGGGGTTCCTCGTCACATGCCTTTCCAGCCCTTTTCCCCGTTGTCCCGGGACAGATCCCAGAGCGTGCCCCTCCACTGGCAGAGGGTGCCATCCGTCAACTCCAGCCCAGCCTCGCTGGCAGGGTCTAGTCTCTCATTACGAGCTCCTTCCCGCACGGAGTCCATTCAGTCTCTTGATTCTCTGGATGGGAATGACCCCTTTGATTCAACGAGTGATCAGTCAGTCAACTTCATGCTGAGAGAGCTGAGAAGTATTGGAGGGAAGCCAGTCAGTTCGCCATCAGGGAGTAAAATCCCCGTTCTGGGCAAAAAGGATGGGAGGTACCTGGGAAAAATCGAGGAGAATGCATCACCCACAGTGACCAGGGTGCTGAACTTCGGGGAAGTGGAGAATGGAGGGGATGAAATGGATGAAGAGGATGGGGATGTCCTAACATTGCTGAGGGACGAGTTCATGCCTCTTCACCAAGAGGTGAGTGTGCTGTAGAAGATCATGCAGGCCTGGA
Organism: Pelmatolapia mariae; assembly: GCF_036321145.2. Lineage (NCBI taxonomy): Eukaryota > Metazoa > Chordata > Actinopteri > Cichliformes > Cichlidae > Pelmatolapia > Pelmatolapia mariae. The sequence continues at coordinate 72,236,685 of NC_086236.1, forward strand.
TGAACTTTGAGCAGTTGCCGTGTGTGCTACTAGCTGTAAATATTGACCGTGTGCTGCAATAGTTTATCCAGGAACAGCTGCAGCTTGTCCAAACGTCCAACATGATTAGAATTACACATTTTGTGTATTGCATAATACCCCACACCGTGTTAATCTAAAGCTTTTTTTTTTTTTTTTTTTTTTTTTTTTTAGAAGACTACTGCTAGAGTTCATCATGGTATCCGGCACCTAAAAGGCCAACTTGATCAAGCTGCATCCCGCATCAGGACCCTGGAGGCTGAGCTGAAACATGGGAGAAGCAAACAAGTGGAAGTCAACGGATCACAAGACTGGGCCCCTGTAAGCTTTCAGTTTGTTCTTTAGATGTTGAATAAAAAAAATGAATCTAGTTTCCAGTTTGAAAAAAGCTTTAAAGTCCTTAAAATTTGCGTTCTCTCAAAAGGTCGGCAGGGCCTCTAAGAAAAATGTCCTACTCCTCACTCGATTTGTGACCTCATTAAACTGAGGTCTTTGATCTGACACGCTAATTTAAAGTCCTTTATAATGCAGCATGATGTTCATTTAATTATTCACATGGATGATGAAGCGGGTCATGATTACTGCATTGGTGTCTTAGAAATTCATAATGTCTGAGTTGAAAAAACAAACAAAAAGATGGCAACAGTCAAAATTTAAAAGGTGCAGCTTCAGATTGGGATGTCACAGTGGGTAATGTCACAGTGGCATCACACAGATTTTTCTGATTGCCATCATTTCTCTTGTGGATATGAAAGCAAATGCAAAGCCAGTGACTGGGAGGTGAAAACATCTCATTCTAGGCTTCGGTAGTCCAAAGGCCAGATTTACTAACTACTGGTATCTAGACTAGAGGAAGGGTAAACTGAATGGAGATGCTGATGATATTGTGATTTAAGAGATATTTATTTATTACCACAGAGTTATTTTTATCCGCTGTCACACGAGGTAAATGTCTCCAGCCTTTTATTTCTAAGAAGAAAAACAGGTTTATTACGGCAGTGTGACACAGCAGCTCCTCTGTCACATGTCCAAACAGCTCCCTGAGCCACCCTGCGAGTGTTGACCAAGTACAAATATAGCATTATGAAAGGAATGGAGGTTGGGTGGTTGGTTTTGTATCTGTGCAGGGTGTGTCTACATTTCCTCATTTTCAGGTGCACATAAAGACACGCACAACACAAACACACTCACACTCACAGCCTCTCACTGGAATCTTCCCCGACCAGTGGAGTTTGCCCCAGGCTCGGTAGTCCTATGATAGAGGATATCATTAACCGGCCTCATGACCTGTCACAGCGAGGCTGCTGTGTTCACATGGTGAACATTATTAATAATTAATGTGAAATCTCTGAAAACAGCAGCAGGTTTAAACGTGCAGTAACTGACATTTAAGTTACTAATTTAGCCCCGAGCAGTTACAGTTTGTTATTTTGTTTTTGTTCTCTTTCCAGGAAACTGATGTATTTAAATTCAGGACTCGCTCTCTTTTTAGCTTTCTTTGAGCTCCAGCAGCTCTTGAGGGAAGAATTTGCCTCATGAACAGATGAATGCTTTTTTTATGTTCCATTAAAAACCTGAAAACTGCCTCCTGCTGCCTCTGGCTTGTAACTGTAAGAAATGGGCTGAACTGAAACATAAATGAATACTGTTACAACAGCCACATATTTTCTCATGGCCTCTTCATCACATTATATTGAAACTTTTCAGTTTTAAAGCAGTGCTGGGTGATTACAGACCAGCAAACGAAGGGCCTTTTTTCTCTTTTGAAAATTTGGTATTTAATTTTGGGGATTTGCAAAAAAAAAAAAAAGCTGCCAAGTATTAAATTAAATGGATCCTTACAGAAATTAAATAATAAAAAGGACTAAAGTGCTTGTTCTGAGCATATTTAAATATATTTATTAAATGTTTTATGAGTTATCACACAGCAGGTTGGAATAGTTGTAATCACTGTTTAAACAATGCTGAGAATTTTCAGGGATTACTCTGTAGAAAATAAATCTTCTTGTAATTATTATTATTATTTTCCTATTAAGTAAATACTTCAAATATTTAATGCGTTTAAGTTCTCAAATAAGAAAATTGGTTTCTCTTTTTTAAAAGTAGGTAAACTCTGAGCCAATACAATTTCAAACGCACAACAAAACAATAATGGAAATGGTCATGGTCGTCCTTAAACTCTCTGATGAGGTACTGAAGTCTGAGCTGTTCCATGGCTCCTCTGTGGCTTTTAAATGAAGCTGTTTGTTCTCTTTCCTCCAGCTGGTCCAGGAGAAGGAGGCTGGCAGCTCCCTGCTGCAGAGCCTCGGCCTCTCCCTGCACAGCCGCGAGCGTCTGATCCAGGTGAGTGAGGTGGAAAGCATTGCGGCAGCTCGAGCTGCTGCCGCTGAGGCTCCGACTCGAAAGCTCTCTGGAATGTTGTTTTTCTTTGAAGCTGCTGTACGTTTAAAGTGGCAGTGCCAAATCTGTGTGTTCACGACTGATCGGAGAAAGCTTTCATCACGACTGCCGGTGTTTGTAGCTACTTGTCATGTTGATGATTAACAGCAGGAAAATTTGTGGACTCTCAACAAAACAAAACAAAACAGGGCTCACCTAGCAGAAAGATTTTCTTACCTGAAGGTTACTGGAGGATCATGGAGACTAAAGAAAATATTGACATTTATGGTTAAGGATAATGTAATAGGATGGAGCTTTTCTGTTACTAAAAAGATTAAAAGATTATCATTGTCCACATAAAATACAATATGATGATATAATTAGTTGGTTTTACATGTGCTTGTGGACAGAGGCTGCCCGTCTCTAGCTTTACACTGGCTGTTTCCCTCTATTCCAGTCTTTATGCTGGGCTAACAAGCTACTGGCACCAGCTTACTTTCTCTTTGCCAACTTTATCTGAATCTGAAACTCTTCCATTTAAAATATGCACATACTTTATATTTTTGCATCTAACACTCAAAGAAAGTCTGCTTACCTAAGCTGTTTAAAGCAGTAACCACTGAGTAAGACAGTAAATATATGCTACAAAAGGAGACCCATGTCCTGTAATGTTTAAAGCAGCAGAACCAACATAATACTGACATTTTCAGTATTATACTTCATTTTCTGTTGATCCACACCTCTGCCTTCTTTACACTTGAACACTGAGAGTTGTGGTTTTAAACAGATTTGAGCATGTCCGTGTACCTGCTTCTCACTTGCATCCATATCAAGTCATTGCCTCTGGTTATTGTAACTCTCTGTAATGATTTTGCTTTAAAAGCTCGCTGTAATCCTCGTTTAGAAAGGATTTCAATCATTTAACATCCAAAAAATGCAGGTAAAATGTCTTCTCTGATCACGAATGTGTTCACAGACAGATATTTCCTGTCTTCCAGGAGTGTACGGGTCTGATCAGCAGGCTGTGTGTGGAGGAGGGAGCGGGGACTGAGCTGGCCAACAAGCTGACTGAGAAACTGACTGAGAACTTGAGAGAGGTTATCTCTGACAACAAGGTTAGAGCTGCGCTGTCTGTCATTCTCATGCTGATTGTTGACATTATAGCAAAGCTTGCTCTGCTTATGATGACACATATTACCTGCTCACTGAAGCACGGCGGTTGTCAGCACAAGCAGGCACATTTTTGCTGATAGTCAGCAAACTGAGGTCTCTTGTCCCCAAAAGGCTGGAAGTCCTGTGATGGACACTTTTTATTCAGTTCAAAATTATGTTTATTTTCGGTTGATAAGCCGATTGTTTCATTTTCTGATCTTCAGGCTGCGCTGGAGGCTTTGAGGTCTGAAATGACTAAAAAAGAGAAGAGCATGGAGAATGAGATCGAGGCTCTGAGGAAGGCTGGACGAGACCGAGAGAGAGACTTGGACACCCTCAATGCTGTGCTGCAGTGCAACCAGGACGTCATCAGTGTAAGACCACACACTGTCACTGCCACACGGGTGGTCTCCTGTTTGGCTGTGCCTCTATTTCTTTTTGATACGAGGTTAGCGATGCAGGACAACTCAGGGAATATAAAACAATCCTGTCAGCTCCTCTCATGCTGTTTATTTTGCAGGCATGCTCATTCATACATTGCACACATACTGATCTGTTTATTTGGTTACTTTATTTAATTCAAATACTTGCAATTAAATGCAAAACACAGCCGTGGGCTCAGCACTTCAGTCGTGCTGCATGTACTTGAAGCTCTCTTTGTTTTTGACTCAGGACCTGCGGGTGGCTCTGGGAGAGAAGGAGCAACTGCTGAAGGAGGTGGAGAAAGAGAGGGAATTGTGGAAGCAGAGGGATGGGGCCCTCACTGCTGTCCTGCAGGGGAAGGAGGCTCTGATCCGCACCTTCAAAGAGCAACTGGAGAAAGGGATGGAGGTAATACACCTGCAGCCAAACAAACCTCTCTGAAGATGCTCCTTTTACTGTCCTGTGGCCTTAAAACACGAGATATATAAATGTTTTTGCTCAGCACTCACAGAAGCAGGGCAGAAAAACCCCTAAAGTAACGAATGAACCTGCAGTAGCATCAGCAAGTCTAGCAAGTGAGCTAGATTGGTTTCTCTGGGTTAGGGTTAGATTATGAATTGAATTTATTGAATTTAATCACTGTAATGAAAAAGCTTCACCTGTATTTAGCATGCACATGAACACAAACACACCCACCAGTCATTAGTGTGCTAACAGTATAATTATGGGCCTGTCTGTGCTTATTTAGTCCCCGGGAAACGCTGGGCAATGCCTCCATGCACTCGTGGGCAGCTATCTGCGTTAACTTTCACTAATAACCAAAGCTGCTTCTATAAGGAGCAGATGTGATTAAAAACTAGTTAGAAAGGTTCCCCTGCAAGTTTTACTTCCATCACCATTTTTATGTTTCTGTATTCTCCCCCAGATTTAAAGTCAGGATCTTTTTAGTGCCATGTCTCTCGTATTATTAGGATATTACATGACTCCAGGTTGAAGTTTTTTTTATTTTCTCTGTGTGACTGGATGAATTCTGAATTCCTCCCTCTGTACGGCTGAGCTGAGGTTTGTCAGTAAATACTGACTTCAGTGAGTAGAGACGTGTCATTTTCTTCCAGCCTCTCTCAGATTCTGTGACTGGCCAGCAGTCAGGAGGGGGCGGGGCTGAACTGGCAGCTATGTTGAAGGATCAAGAGGAAAGCAGCGCCACCTTGTGCCAGGAGGTCACCAACCTTACAACGACCCTGCAGGAATACCAGGACATGGTGCAGGTGGGAGATTAGCCCGGCCAGATGAGTTAATTATTTCTAGTTAATTAGAAAACTGAAAAAGCAAAAAGCAGCTGAGTTTGTGATGAATTTCCAGTTTTACCTAATAATTCTGCATTCAAACACACATTCATAGTTTATAATAGATTATAAGACAGAAACTTTTGAAAATACAGGGAAAAATATTAAATTGTAAACTTTTTAATGTACCAAAAATAATGTGAAAAATTACTAAGTTCCAGCTTCTCTGATCGAGCCGTTAAACTTATTTTGAATGTACCTTTCCTACAGGTTAGAGCAAGTGATTTACAGAAATGACAGGAAATTTTAAAAAAATGGAATAACTGAATAATCTAACCAGTAAAAATGCTGCTCTTCCAAAACAATGTGGTGCTTCTTTTTTAGAAATTGCTTCTAATCAGTGCTGCCTGGAAAACCACACTGAAATTTAAAATGAAATCATCACCATAAGCTGCCTCCAGTTTGTGACCCTAAAGTTCCACATCACAGCCACAACAAATCTGAGCCGTTCGTTCTGCTTTTTCACCAGAGTCAGCAGGAGAGTCACAGTCGGACCGTGTCCTCTCTGACGGCTCAGCTCAGAGACGCTCGGCAGGAGCTGAGGGAGAAGGAGAAGGAGAAGAAGGAGGCGGACCGAGCGCTGCAGAACGACAGGGAGGACAGAGAGCGGGGCGAGAGGAGACTCAGGGACAGCCTGGAGAAGAGGGACAAACTCATCGAGGTAAAGAAGCAATTTGTGCCATTCTGCAGCATTTTAGGCAGCTACTCTGAACGCCTCAAATAATAATAAAAGCTTTAAAATATTTTGCATCTGTGTCAAAATAAATATTAAAAAGCTTTTCATCCCCAGGAAGATACACTTGTGCTGCACATGCCAGTGTCTCAGAACATTTGAGCTTCATTAACAGCTCAGTACCAACACTGTTAGCGTTTTTGCTCAGCCAATGAGAACACTGAACCACTTTATGCACCTGTCAGCTTGATTGGAGGTTATGTTTGCTGAATCCACCCATAAATTTCTGTTCAGGATTCTTTGAGCGCTCCATCTGCTCTTTTATAATAATACTGATACTTGATGTTTCTTTAATATTTATTGTTGGGCAAATAATAAGAAGTGAGTGAGTGAGTGCCAGTGTTTGTGTATATCCTTGCTGTCATATATGTGAAGACAGAGCACCTGATACAGGGCCTAAGATTTGTAGTGGAAAGCTGCTACTGATAGACTCCTCACACGACTGCAGTAAAGAATCTCTTCTTCATTGTGGTCTTTAAGCTTCATTTTGACCAAAATATTACAGAAAGTATGGAAACACTGCACTAATTTAGGAACTTATCAAACTTATGAACCTTTCTGTTTGTGTTTCCACACCACGTGAAGAATCGTTAAGCTCAGACAGGTGTTTTTTGTTTTTTGCTTACCACTTGAATTCAAATATTACTTCTTGGTTGTCTTCAGTGTTGTTGTTCGCAGTAGAAAGAGTACAGAAATAAAAATGAACTCACTGTACTTATGAGTGCTTTTTTTTCTTTTTAAAGCAAATCCTTTTGGATGCTGAGGAGCGGGACCATCTGTTCAGAGAGCTGCAGCAGAACCTGCAGAACAAACGTGAGCCTTTGACGGCCGTCAAACACACACTGTGATGGAGGAGGAGGAGGAGGAGGAGCCGGGCTGACACACTGTACCGACGCCATGCAAACTCACTGCACAAAGACGGAGGAGCACTTTGCACTTTCCGCACCTCCTTTCTGCCTCCTGAGCGTATTTATCTTGGTGTACATTAAGTCTATTTATATTTATCCTCACAGATTAATGAGACTTGAAGGAAAGAAGCTACTTTTCTCTGTGGAGTGAGTGAGACGGTGTGATTGTTTTCTGGATGGGGAAATGTTTGGTCTGGCCTCTCGTAGCTGGACGTTTAATACTTGATTCAGAAATGAGCAGATTACTGTGTAAAAATGTGATTTTGAATGTAACGGGTTTAGGCAGTGAGATCATTTCATGCAGCGGGAACATTTCTGAATGGTGTGATTGCCCTTTAGGACAGGAGCGGGCACAGTATCGTTTTAAAAGGTTTTTTTGTTGGTTTTTTGGGCCTAATTATAATCTTGAAAGCTCTTTATGGTGGCATCTTGTATTCATCTTTTTTTTCCTTAGTACAGAACTGCCTAGTTGTTGTTTACAGTGCTGATGTCACGCTTTGTTAAGTGGAAACGTGCAACCAAAGAAATGTTTTAACTGTTTTAATTTTCCATTTTTCTTTGTCTCGCTTTCTATTTTTCTGGAATTATTTTCAACCATCTTTAATGTTTACATGTCTCATATTAGTGGTCGGGAACTGAGACATTTTTTCCCCCATTTTTTGCCTTTTAGCTCAAGAGGATTAAAAACTCTGATCCAAATAAGTTCAGTCTGCAGTTCTTGTTATTTTAAACGGCATTTCAACTTGTTCTTTCTTAAAGGGACATTTCACTCCAGAATTAAAGTTCACTCTGTTTACCTTTGGGCTGCTCTGCCATTTATCCATCTAGTTGTTTTTTTTTAGTAGTGATCCTTCTCTTTAATATAATGTAAGTAAACAGTTCACACTCCATGGTAATCAAAGCAGCAAACCACATGTTTGAAAAACTCAGCAGCAATGTCTTTCTCCAAGTTCACGAGGCAGTTACTTGGAAGAAAAATTCACAAACCTAACGTGAGCAGTTCCACCAACCCTGAGAAGTGTGCGTTTAACATTACAGCTCAACCAAGAGGAACGGCTTTAAAGTTTAGAAGCTGTCAGACTGTCGTGAGCACCAGTCTCTCATTGTGGGAAAGTGCACACTTTGATTTGTACAGTAATACAGCAGGAGTGATTCAGTGCTGTCAGTCACAAAGTAGGCACAAGCTAAAACAGACTGTTTTATTTTCTACTTTACTCTGATGTAGATGAGACTTCACAACACATTCTATCAACTAAAACCATAAACTCATCAGGAAGGCATTTAGGGTCAAAGATCACGGGGGCTTCAGGGACTCGACCCCTGCTGGTCATTATAGAGAACGCAGGTTTAAAGCACTGTCTAAGTTAAATTTTAATTTCAGTCAGATTTTATATTTAAAAACACGCACATTCACAGAGCTCCTGACTTCCTCCTCCTGAAGCTTTAGAAGCATGACCCTTAAAGCTGTAGACTTCCACCCCCACCTGTTGCAGAATTCTCCCATGTCTTATAGTTTGTCTTGTTTTTAAGTAAACTGTCTTCTTTCAGTCCTCGCCTTCCTTTAAAGAACCAGATACGAAGTAGAGAGGAGCACTGATGCGCCACAGCTGTGTTTCACAGTCATTTAAGAGTTTCTGTGAAAGCTGAAGGGGGAGATCACACTGAGTGCTGCATGTACTCTGTTCCATTTTCTCTCCAATCACCAAACAGCTTGGAGTTTCTAGTTACTTTAGCTGCTGTTGCTATGGAGATGACACAACGTTTTTACCCTGGATACTTGGTAGCAGTCACAGATGAGGCCAGTTCATAGCATAGTGATGCAGGTTCAGTCGGTTCCCCTCGGCTCTGTTACCATCGGACCGCAGTCCTGGCGCGAGGGTACGGTCCGCTCCATTCGGCGTGCTGAGCGCCTGGTCAGGCAGACTCGAGCCGGGCGGCCCGCTGCGTGCAGCCAGCCCCGGAGCGGCAGCAGCAGCGCCGCTGCAGGAGTAAGCCTAAAGCGCTCAGACGGCACAGCGGAAGTCACAGCCAGAGATAAGATAACCGCGGAGGCGTGCAGACCGAGGAGTCGTGACTGCGTCTGCAACAAGAAGATATCAAGACCCCAAAGTGCAGGAGCCATGGTGAGACAAACAATCCACAGTGTGCCAGGATGGCGTGAAAGCCTGAACTTACATTTTTAAAAATAAATATATGTAAACTATTCTAAACTAGCGTTCACAGTTACAGGAGTCCATATGAAAACTGAACTAGAGTTTAAACTTCATTTCATATTGAATAATAATGAATAACTGTTTTGCTCTGTAATTAAGTCAAGTCAGCTTTATTTGTGGAGCAAATTTAAAAGACATCAAGTGTCGGCCAGAGTGCTGAACAGAGGGACGTCGAATAAAAAAAAGGAATTAAGATAAATGAGGTAAAGAAGATTACAAAAAATCCATATATATACACATAAGCAGACTCTTATATACACTTGTCTATACAAGTATATATGTACACATACATATGCACATACATATACATGCATATACACACACAGGTATGCACGTGGACATAAACACATGTATATATATACACATGCACACAACATCCAATGACATAACAGACCAGAATAACTAAGATAGAATAAAAGACTTAATCAGTCTCTTTAATTATGTCATAACCCAGCATGAGTAACTGTTTTAGCATCAAAATATACTAAAAGTACCTAAATTGAAATTACTCATGATGCATTAACACATTAATGTCACAGCTGGAGGTGATTTTAATTACTTATATACTCCTGAATAGCTTTATCTACATTAATACAGCATTATACATATTCATAGATTTAAAATCTGCAAAGCAAAAATAATGGTGTGGTGCACACGGATGTGGAGTATTTGCTTCCTGGATTAAAGCATCTAGAAAACAGAATCACAGAGAAATACTTAAAGTCTATTAAAACTGAATCAGCAAAGTATTTAAGTAAATCTACTAAACTGCTGCTACTACTACATTCCACTGCTCACCCTATCCATGCCCTCATTGTGAGCTCAACAGTACTCCAGTGGCATGCAGACATTAAATTTATGGGATATGAGCCTGAAAAGGTTGGAATCTCAGCTCGTAGGGAGCCAGGATGAGATGTTTTAGGAGATAAACAGACTGAAACATTCTTTACAGAACACTGCAGAGCAGCTCCAGCCAATGAAAAGCCCACGGAGGAAAGTACAGCTTTATAAATCAGCAATATTTTACACTTGTTGGTAGAGGCAGAGCTAAATTCATTTAAGACTCTCATCTCTTAGACATTTTAAGACTTAAAAACATCTTTATTTTCTAACTCTTTCTATATTAAAAGCCTTCACTTGTTTTTATTTAGATTTTCATCTTCTGCATTTTTAAAGTTGACTGATGTTTTTGAGTGTTGGACTCAGACATTGTGCTTGAACTTTTTTTAAAGTTCCCTGGTGGCTCTCAGAGGACACCTGTGGCCCCGTTCCCACCTTCCAGCCTGCGTGAGCAGTGTGCCGGAGCCAGTGTTGCTGTAGTTGCTGACTACATGCGCAGAGTTCGGGAGGTGGAGGTCCAGCTGCGCAGGCAGGCTGGCAGAGTGACCGAGGAAGGTGTCAAGCTGGAGAGAGAGCGAGGACACCTGGAAAGGATGCTGCGCAGTCTTAGGACCAATCTGACCATCAACCAGAAGAGCTCAGAGGGCAGAACCAGGAGGCCATCCACCACTGAGACGGCAAGCTTACACAACACTTAAAATGCTGAAATTCTTCTGTCTTCTTTGGTGTTAAAGATGCTCAACCGTGGTGAAGTATTTTCTGCCCGGCACCTCAGGATCGTTTTCAGGATTTCAAGTGCAAAAACTTGCCTGCTTGCCTCACGCACATACAGCATTAAATCTTTATTACCTCCAGTATCACTGAGAGTTAATCCAGCACCAAGGATTATTTGATGAAGTTCAGAGCTGTAGACTGAGGCCCTGACAGGTCTGCCCATTTGCAGGAGAGAGATGGTGCTGATTACTTGCTGCTGTGGGAGAGGAGAGAGCTGGCTGAGCTGAAACAGGATCTGGAGGGAACACTGAAAACCACACTGAGCCAGCTTCAGGTGATTTACAGTCCTCTGTCTTCATCGCTTGACTTGTTTTACCTCCACTCTACCCTCACAGGCATGAGAGAGGTTAGAAAAACAGCAATGCTCAGGTATCACTAACCTCCACCCTTCTTCTTTAGATTTTGTTGTTGCTGGATTTATAGGGACAGTTTATCCACCTAAACTGTTCTGATGTGAGACGAGTGAATTCTCTTAAATTTAACACATTTAAAAATCCACAAATCTTGTGAGCAGTTTTGTGACTAGAAGTTTGGTGGATGTAGATAGTAGAAAAAAAGTAGTTCCTTTGTTTTGGTTCTTTGAAGACCAAAAGGCGAGTGCCGTTAGGTTGCATTATATTCAAGAAAAGGCATAGACCCACTGATAAGATGGTACGGTGATGTGTCTGTTTTAGAGTGAGTTGTCCAGTCTCGTTGGTTAGACAGAACTACAGGCCAGAGGAAACATGTAAATTCACTTTTGAGGTGAACTGTTCCTTTAAGTTAAAGCTCAAGCATTTCAGGGGATGAGTAACAGGAAGTAACAGCCATGTAGCATATATCTTTGAGGTTGCTAAACTTAACATGTTTATGTTTACTGGGTTACTGAAACTCTGCTGCGTATCCAGGCTGTTGATGCCTCGACCAGCTGAATTAAGAATTGAAAGATTGCATGCTCTCCCTGTGCCTACATGGGTTTCTTTTGGCTGCTGCAGCTTTTCCCCACAGCAGAACTGCTTGTTGATTCTGAATAGGCTGTATGTGTGAATGTGAGCTTGAATGAAGGTCTTTCTGTGTTGGCCCTGTGATAGACGGGGACATGTTCAGGGTCTACTCCACCATTTGCCTTATGAACTGGGATGCTGGGATAAGCTAAAGGCCCGAATGCCCCTGAACTGGATGGGTTGTTTGTTGTCAAGCATTGGCTAAGTAGCACTGAACAGAGAGTATAACTGGTGCTGTTAGCCTGAGTCAAGTATAATGTACATAGACTGTACAGAAAGATACACGTAGCCACTGTGAAATAACTGATTGGTTTGTGGTTTGCATTTTCAGTAGAAAAAAAAAAAACACTTGCAAATCTCACATATTTTATTTTATGAAACTTTTTATTGTTATTTTTTTTTTTACCACATTTTTCAGTCTGCAAAGTAACCCGTACCTATATATTTATCTGTCAGCTGCTGTCCTAACGCGTTCTTTCCTGCCTTCTTCTTTAAGGCCCTGGGTGAGAGCAGCAGACAGCTGCTGAACTGTGCCAGTGAGAGGGCTCGAGTACTGGAACTGCTCCCTCTCAGTGGCTCTGCTGGAGGACATGGCTCTGCACCTCAGACCTTTATCAAAACAGATCCCATCAGCCCCTTTACTCCAGGTACACTCAGGACAAGAAGAAGCTCTCGTTAAGAAATTATATAAGAAATAAGAGCAGATTTCACCCAAATATCAATGAAACAAGTGAGAAAAAGAACAGCACAGTTCTTACACCACACATTAATTATATATATTCAAAACAAGATCTTAAAAAAAGAGAAGTATATCCTCCAGAATGAAAATATGTGTATTTTGTAATTTCTCGCAGCACTTTTAATACATGACACATATGTGTATGTATATATATATATATATATATATATATATATATATATATATATGCACCCTGCTACTATGGCACTCCAAGACATTCCAAGACTCTATGCTTGCACTTTAATTAAATGAATTAGTTGCTTTGTGTGTGGTTACTAATCTACACAGCCAGTGTCCCTGCTCACAGTCACAGAAAGAGGAGATCATCTCAAAACTGATCTCCTGTGTCCTCAGGATTAAAATAGACGGATAGGATATCTCCCGCTTCTCTTGCAGAGTGTAAAAAGGCTTTCGAGTCGTCCTCTCTGAGGGTCAACCAGTCGCAGCTACTGAGAGAAACCATCAGACGGATGCTAACCAGGGCCATCAGCAGGCAGAAAGCTGCTCATCGCGCTGTCAACGACGGCCTGGTGAAAAAAATTGCAGAGACAGTCACTCTGCAGGTAAAAAGATCCTGAATTAATGCAGAAGTGCATTTTGTATTAAAGTAATAACACATACTTAACCTTCATTCTGTCTTCTGTAGCAAAATCTGGCGCTGACGTCTGCAGCCACCCGGCAGGCCATGTTTCGTAAGCAGAGGGAGATCAACTGCATTCGTCACAGCCACGACAGAGCACAGGTCAGAGAGGGTGTGGAGCATATTTATTTGAAATTTCATGAAAACGTTTGGCTCACGCTGTCCTGCTTACAGGGTCCAGAGTACAGCGGTGATCTTCTGTCCAGAGAGAAGCTCAACAGGCCTCTGGTGAAAGTTTATCAGAGACACCCGGGGACACAGTTACCTGAAGCTGCTCAGCTCATTCAGGTGCGTCCGACACATATTCGGCTGCCACATTCATTATCATACTTCATGAAGTGTGTTTTGGCCTTTACCTCGTCCTGATGTCAGATATCTGAGTCTCTGACTGCTGAGGTTACGTGTGTGTTTGCACTGTGATGCTAAGCTGGGAGTGTACTCTAAGCTAATTGGACCTTTTGTGCTGAAACGACTAAGCTAACAGACTCTGCTGCAGGTGTGTCAACATGGACGGTGCCTTTCACATGCATATTGAACCAGTGATAAATTGGACACAATTAATCTGCAGCTTTAATATTTCCAATCATGTTTTCTTTTTTATATTCTGGTAACATTCAATAACTTTGCTGATTACTGATGGATAAATATTTAATACACGTGTACAAAGAAAAAAAAAGCCAAATACAGGGTGAGCTGAATGCTCTGGGGTGATGTTAGCTTGCACTTGAACTCTGCAGAAACTAATCTGCATGATTTTTGTCTGCAGAAACCGAAGCTGAGACTTGTTTCTAAATTCTGCCTCATGCATTTTAAGGTTTTCAAAAATAAATTGTGACCTCAAAGCAGAACGATAGACGTGAAGCACAGTCTCACTCTTCAGCTCAGTCTTTAAAAATATGCTTAATAATGCTTTGCATGTCAGATAAGACTAAAAATAAACACAAACTGAACATTTACCAGGATTCATATCATTATCATTATCAAGTACAATGGCTGGTGTTCACATGTATTAAAAAAGCAAAGTGGTTTAACACTCTAACCCTCTCATTTTGTCTCAGACAAACAAAATCAATTTGAAATGTGTTTCCTGTGTGTCTCTCAGAGCGGTGCAGTGCTTAGACGATGTCTTAAGTCCTCTGAGGGTGAGCTGGGGAAGCTGCAGCGCACATGTCTGCAGCTGCTGGATGACCTGCAGGGCAAGAGAGCTGCAGCTCAGGTGGACGCAGCTGTGGTCCGCATGAGGCGTCAGCAGGTCGACAAGCGAGCCATGCCCGCTTTCCTCCAGCAAGGGGCGCTGTGATGCTAATTTAGTTACTGATGAGAACTATTTACAGGTTAAAGAACATTAGAACAGCTTGAAAATGCACTTTAAGGTAAAATGTTTATGCACAGTCTTGTTTCTTTGTCTTTTTTTTTATGTTTTTTCTAAGCCGTTTAGTTTTAGTTGAACTGTAGTGCATCATCATACATATTTAATATACAAGTGATCTGCAAATTTCAGAAAAAACATATTTTATTCACAAACCAAAACATTACATGTTTCAACTGAGAAAATATACAATTTTGGGAATATTAGCTCATTTTGAATTTGATGTGGCAACATGTCTCAAATGATTGTGTGGCAGTGTCCTGTGGCCCCTCTTCTTTTATATCCAGTCCCTAAATGTCCGGGGTCTGGGGAGAGCAGCTGCTGGACCTTTGGTCCTTTTCTTCTCTGATAGCTGATTCTAGCTGCAGTTATATTTCTTGTTTCATGATGCTTCAAATGTTTTCTGTTGATGAAAGGTCTGGAATGCAAGCAGGCCACTCCAGCACTGAGTTCTGATAATACGTCAGATGGTCCCTCTCGTCCTCAGTCTGGAGGACACAGCGTCCATGTTTTCCAGTAAGAATTTCAGATTTCAGTTTGTCCACAGAACAATTTTCCACTTTGCCTTTTAACAAGCTTTTTCCCCAGAGAAGTTCTTTGCATGGATGTGCGTTACCCTGCTTTTGGGCTGCCTGAGGGTCCAACGATCACAGGCATACAGTTTAGATTTTTGACTTGATCATCATTTGCATATCACCATCATGCAGATGATGAGATAGTTTTTTACACCGAGAAGTATTATTATAATTTTTAATGTCAATCTCAGACTGTCATCTTCTGTTAGTACAGCCCATCTAAAAAGTCTGTTCTCCAGATTTAAATTCTAGTGTGTCTGAGCCGTCTGATTTGTGGATGGATATTCTAACCAAACTGTGAGCTGATAGCCTCGTGCTGCATCATCTTGTTAAATACGACAACTTCTGGCTCCAAAAAACGAGCACTGGAGCAGCAAAACACCATCTTTGACACTTAAAATACAAAATCAAAGACCATGGGGTATGTCTGTTTGTTGTTTGCAGCCAACAGCCATCTGGAGCCATCATCAAGTGGCCACTCAAAGAATTGCAGCATTTAGGAATCGCATGCTAAATACTGCAGGCTGTTATTCTGCAGTCTGGGCTGATAGAATAGAATAGCCCTTTATTGTCATTGTACATGTACAATGAAATTGTGATTTACAGTAGGAGAGATAAAATAAAAAAAGAGAGCTTTGGTTTCAGCTGCCGTCTCTCACTGGAGAGTTTTCCTAGAAGAGTTGAAGTTTAACGCCTGTGCTGTTAGGATGAAATCTTTAGCAGCTCCACAGAATTCAGCTCTGGGTTTGAAACCAGTATAATTCTGTGGGTTTATCTCAAGACAGCGTATCACTCCACAGACACACAGACACTTTCATTCTGATCTAATTAGGCTATCTTTTATTGAAATAACACATCACCACAATGGAAAGAATGACTTTTTGCATGCCTGAAAAACAGAAACAGGAAAAGTATCCAGAGATGGAGTAATTTCATTATCTTATCTAAGCACACAATAATCATATACTGCAGATTATTTCAATACAAAAACTATGAACAAATCTTACTGTGAAAAAACATGAAATCACCCTGTGTTCAGTTTGAAACTGTGGGACTGTTTATTGCTTCTACTCACTTTTCTAGTCATGGGACTGCAGGTCACTTGACATCCCTCCCACCAAACTCAACGTCTTTCATTAGGAGATCAGATGTGATTTAATAAACCTGCTCTGCTTCACCTCAGTACAGGACACATGTCACATCATTCTTTAGAAAAAAAACCCTCAAAGCTTAATACTTTCCACTTTTTCCACATTTTCAGCTACACAGATGTGGATTTTCTTCATAAAGCCCCGTTGATTATCTTAAGTCTGAATGGACCTTTTCTAAGCAGCCATGGCTTGGAACAGAAGTCTAACAGTCTAATTTAATCATAGGGAGTGGGGTGGGAGATTCTCCCAGAGCTGATTAAGGGAATATTAAGAGAAACCAGTAAGAGATTTACCTTCAGATCTTTGTGGCTGCTCCATCCGCGTGAAGCTAGTTTGTAAAACTTTAGCTTTAAATTAAAAAAACAAACAAAAAACAACTTGATTTCTTGAATTCAAGATGAAAACAGCGGATTCATTCTAGAAAATATTCTGAAAGAAACGCCTTTAAGAGCTGAAGCGTCGACCGGCAGGAGGATTTTCTCCCGGTGAGACAGAAACATCAGTGATGTCGAAGCTGCTTGGCTCTCTGCTTCTCCTGTGTTTACTTCCAGCTGTGGGTAAGTCAGCAAAGACGGTGTGTGCATGCTTCTGCTCGTGTGTTTAAAGGCACAATCCATGCAGCTATAGCAGACAGAAAACACCGAGGTCAACATTAATATAAAAAAACTTATTTTCTTGCATAATTAAGATCTATTATTTTTCCCTCATTGTTTGATGTATGAAATTTTTGGAAAAGAACTATTTAAATAGCTGTAACGTGAGATGGAGAAAGATGTGATTGGGAAACTGGAACCATTACACCTTAAAAAACTGCCTAAATAAAATTATTTTAAAATACAGAAATATTTTTGTTTAGTAATGAATATGTTTGATCTTTATATTACTTGTATATATAAAAAACCTCTTTGTGTCGCATGATGCCGTTCCATAAGAAATATCCAAGTGCAGTAGCAATCAGAGGTAGTTAAGATAGAAGAGTTTAAATAGCTGAGGCTAACAGACAGAGAGTGCACGCAGAGTGGAGTGGGTGGAGGTGAGACAGAAAGATACATGTGAGAGTAAAAGGGAAGGTTTATAAGACGGTAGTGAGACCTGCTGTGATGTATGGTTTGGAGACTGTGGCACTGATAAAACGACACGAGGCAGGATTTCACTGAGAGTGACCGGACGGACAGGATTAGAAACTAATATATCAGAAGATGCGAGCCTGAGTTTGTTTGGACATGCGCAGAGACGGGATGGGGGATATGTGTTTAATACCAGGCAGGAGGAAAAGAGGAAGACCTCAGAGAAGATGCGTGATGTAGTGGAGGAGGACCTGCAGATGGTGACCTCTAAAGGAAGCAGCTGAAAGAAGAAGTGGTTAACATTCGTGTTAGTGGTAAAGATAAAGCGGTGTGTTTCATCATATTAGGGCTGCAACAAATAAATATTCGAACCACTGATTAATCTTGGTGATTAATCATTTTGAAGTACATTTTAAAAAGCAGTTTAAAAGACATCCGTTTTTACCATCCTTGTATTTGGTGATTATTATGATTCAGTTGACTTATTTACTGTGGTTCACATGCAAAACTCACATCTGTACTTCAGTTCCCCTCTTCTGTTACACCTGTGTGTTCCCCACCATCTCCCCTCTGGACTGCATCAGATTCCCCCTGAAGTGTCCACCTGGGCAGCTCTGCCTGTCCAGCCGAGCCGTCGGTGAGAAAGGTGAGTTCAACTCGAGTCACTGAAAGTCAAATTTAAATGAATCAAAACTGAGAAAAAGAAGCGAGAAAGGTCAGCGCCCGGCTCGGGGAGGAGTGCGTCAGTGTGATTTGCTTCTTTCTTTCAGGGGACTTCCGTGTGGTTTTGTACGAGAAGAGCTGCGTCCTGCCCTCCCTGTGCGGAATCACGGGTGAAAAATACGCGCTGGGACTCAACTTCACCTTCACCAATGAATGCTGCAACACTCACTTGTGTAATGGCGCTGCTACATCTGCTGCCCCCTACTGGATTGGGACATTATTCACACTTCTAACTCTGTACTCCGTTTGGTGAATAGTCAATGATATAAAGCAGTTTGGCAGAGATAGAGTTCCTATTTCCGCCCTCTAATGGACAAAAGCTGTACTAAACTTTTTAAAAACAATATATTTATTTATTTTTACTCTAACAGTAAATCGGTAACAATAAGGCAAGCGCACCAGTGTAAAGTCCAAATTCACACAGACACACATGAAAAAGTACAACGTTTAAAACAAACAATGTCCTGGTAAATTTTCTGTTGGATTCAAAAATCTCACAAAATTAAAAAAAAACTTTGTCGTTCAGTATATGCAGTTCTTGAAGGTTTGAGTCCATTTATAATATTTTGTCTTCATTAATTTTTGCTCATTTTTATGGTATGTCTGTGTTTCTGGATACAAACCAATCACAGTGAAACAGGCTTTCTTTAGCCTCTGCACATTTAGTTCATATGCATATTTATATCGTAACAATTTACCTGCATTAACCAGTTACAGTGTATTAATCTGAGGCATGTATTCACCTGCTGATATTTTCATTTTAAAATCTTTGTTCTGTGCATTTATTTCATGACCTGAAGTTTCTGACGAGCAGGATGGAAACATTCTAAAATACTGATATGACTGCCTTTCTTTAACAGTCCTTTGTATATATCAGCAGGTGTTTTGGAGGTCCATTGAGTTAAATATGTTGGTTTTACAAAGCATGCAACCTGTAGAAGTGTAAAGGTTTTTTATTCAGATTGAATTGATTCCTGTTATTGAAACAGTCAGGATAAGAACAGAGTGTGGAAGACAGATGGTGAATCTTTTCACTCCTTTTAGAACACAAACAGTGACGAGTCACAGCTAGAAGAGAAGCCTGGCACCAAAATGTAGGCATAGACTAAACATCCAGGGTACCAACACTTGTTCCTGTTCCTCTGTATCATAGACATTAAATTGGTGGCATTTTGCATTGAAAATATATGTTTCATGATGAGATGCTGATCCCATGACCAGATGCTCAATAACAAAAATCATGCTGTTTTCTGCCCTGAAAACTGAATATATTTGTCTTCTTCTGTACTTCTGAAAGACAAAAAAATGCTGGAAAAATAAAGCAAATGTAAAAGCACAAAATGTCAACCCAACCTTCTGTACTAACAGAGCCTGTAACTGGGAAATCTTTCATAGTATGAGAGATTGCGCGTTTTAATTAACTATGAAAAATCAGCTGATTCTGGGGGAGGTCAGGTGATCCTCCTGGAAAACATCAAAACGTTGTTTTTACTTCAAACAGCCAGTGAGTGGCGCCCTTTGCTGTCCGTCTGCTTCTTCTGCGCCAGGTGTTGTTAATTTGCCTCCACATGAGGAGAGCATCATCAGCCGGGACAGCCAACCTTCAGCCCTTTCGGACACTTTGTTGTATGTCACTGGGATTTCCGGGCATGCTTTACCTGCCGCTCCTTCTCTTGCTGCCCGTGTTTGCGTCCACTGAAGCGGGGACAGCGGCCCCTCGGCCTTCGGAGCAGACAGCGCAGGTGATGAGAAAAGTTCCCCGGAGAGAAACGCCGACTCTCCTGCCGCCGCCGTACCTCCACCTCCCGGTGTTTGTGGACTCTCAAGTGCCGCTGGTGGATAAGGAGTACTTCTCTCCGCTCAGGGGCACGGGAGTGGAGCCTCTGCCCGAGCGCGTCCGGGACATCCTGCTCCCTATTCCGCCCAAATCCACTCCGCCCAGCGTCTCGGATGTTTCCGTGAAGACTATGTGTAAGCGGACAAAGATGCAAGTCCAGGTGGAGAGGAGCCTTCTGAGAACGGGTGAAGCCCGGTCTCAGCTCAAGCTGGGCACGTGCACAGCCAGCAAATCCACGAGGGATTACCTTTATTTTGAGTATGGCCTCGGTATGTGTGGAACCAAGCGCACGGTGAGTCTCAGGCAAGAAAGGACCCCAGAGAATTAAAAACGGAATAATGCTGATTCTGATTTTCTGTTCTAGTCCGAGATGATTAACCAGTAAAAAAAGACAGCTTTGTTTTGCGTCTTCAGTGGGTTACAGTGGACTCAGAACTGTTACACCAATGACGACATCTAAAACGGTGAACATGTCATTTATATGCCAGGCTTTGCTCCAGTAGGTTAAACTGGGCCTGGTACTACTTATTTCTTGGACTCACTAGAGTAGCTTTGCTTGATTTGTTTAAAATATTCGTTTTTACCGATTACCGGGCCTACAGCCCCAAGTTCACCCTCTGTCTGGAGCAAGATGCCTCACCTCACTTTAAAACAGCTTGCTTCTGATTGGTTGCCCCTGGCAAATGTAGGCTTGATCAGGAGGCGATTGGGTTTCTGTACTCACTGCCAGAGGAACTAACTTTATGACGTCACACAGAGCCAAGAGTCGGGGGGGGGAAACTGTTAAACTGGACCTTTGGCTCACAGGGGTTACTGTTACATACACTGGCCTCATTATAGCATTTACACACACACACACACACACACACACACACACACACACACACACACACACACACACACACACACACACACAGAGAAAATATGAAAAAGAAAAATTATAGATGAGCTTTAAAAATGTGCATCTTTGGAGTTGCATACAGAAGCATTCATTATACTATTTCAACAATATCTGACTTTTGCTTGGCACGGCACAGGCAGGGTAAAATTATTATTTTTTTAGTTCAGAGCAGGAATTTTGTGCCGCTGTTTAAGCGTATTCATCTTTAATAAGATCACAAAAATGGGGAAAAAAATACTGGAAGAGATTTTTTTTTTTCCCAGAACCATGCAGAACAGAATTTGCCAAAAATCCAACTTAAACAAGTGACTTATTAATACATAAATCTGCCTTTAAATAAAATACAAAATGCTGAATATGTAGCAGGAGTAGATGCGCAAAACAAGTCACAATGAATGCAAATTTATTAAGGACACAAATATTTACTGAGAGTTGGAGGACGAATCTTTGCCCCCCTGTTCCTAGCTTTAATGACTGGTCTGTATATGCACTTCTGTCACACAAATTAATCAAAGTATTGCACTATTCATCTGATTGCATAGAGAAATCTTCTGTGCTGGAAAGATGTGGACATATTTATATATTTATACCCTCGTTTGTCCACTAAGGGGCTCTGTAGTAGGACACCACAGTCAGATAAACGTTTTTGAGTGTTTGGAGTTTTGGTCAGGTGACACAAGACACCTGATGATGTCAGCATTACTGTAAGATTTCATATTCCTATTGAACAAATAAGAAAATAATGGATATATTTCAATAAAAGTAGTTTAAATTTATGTTTCCAAAACATTTTCATGTACTGCAGTAATTTGTATCTGAATTTTGTTTTTGACTAAATCTTCAGTCATAAGATTAGGATTACACGTTGAGTAAGATTATGTGTACACCTGCTGTGATTCACTGTTGGCATTCAGCTCACTGCTGAGCCATAAAAGCCTGTCTCATAACTGTAGACGAAGTTTTATTTAAATGTTAATATAAAAACTCTGGTTGCAGATCATTGATAACCAGGTTGTCTATTCAA
This sequence comes from Pelmatolapia mariae, assembly GCF_036321145.2. NCBI lineage: Eukaryota > Metazoa > Chordata > Actinopteri > Cichliformes > Cichlidae > Pelmatolapia > Pelmatolapia mariae. Next base: position 72,258,480 of record NC_086236.1, read on the forward strand.
ACACACTTCGATACGACCCACCGAGACTCAAAGGACCAATCAGGCGAGTGGTGCCCTTCAGCCTACCTGTGTCATGTTATTTTAACAGGTGAGATTAAAACATTAAATTGAGGACAGACAGAAACTTATTCATAACACACAAACTGTTTATTAATGTTGTTTTTCCATTTTTCTGTTTTTAATGCTAACAACCTTTTAGGTACCAATACGCCTACAAAATTGGCTACATACCAAAGGTGCCCATACGCAAGATCTTCAAACGAGTAAAGAACGGAGCTAAATTCAGTCTGACGCCACGAAATGGTAAACCTACAGAAATGTGTGCAGTTATTAAACCCCAGTGGATTTCGGAGGTTCTTAGTGGTCTTTGTTTATCAAATACATTTTTGATAAACATTTTTCAATATCATTCAGAAGCAAGACCTTGATGTTAATGTGACAAATGCAGAGTTTGCAACTCTGGGCAGCTGCTAGAAACAGATTAATGTCAAAATCACTCGTGTGGTTTTGCTGAGTCACTGTTTCTTTAAGCACAGTATCCTAGTACACACCTCCACACTAATCATGAGTCTTTGGATCCAGGAGGACATTTATATCTGGAATAATGAGGTATTTTATTTAGATTACCAAACATTTAATTATTTCAATTTGATATGTGTTTATGAAGATTAGAAGTTAAATGTCCAGTTTTGTTGTGTTTCATAAAGATAAAAAATCCACCCTATAGTGATTGAATCCAGATCTGAATAGAAAATTAATTTCTTAAGTTGGTGCCACATTTCATCCAGATGTGTTCATAACTGTTTGAGTCATGCTGCTAACAAACAAACAGTTTGGTGGAGCCACGGTGACGTCACCCTCATAAATATGTTGATGCTTTATGAGATAAGATATCCAGGGAACACAAGGTTTTAATCATGTAGCAAGCTGAGTTCGGAGATTGATTCTTTGCTACTAATATTTGGTTTTTGGCACCAACTTTACTCCTAACTGACACTTCAAAGATTTTGCAGATTGTCTGGAAAATACTTTGTCCAGTAGATATTCCGTCGATATTCAGGTGAATTTTCGCAGTTTGAGCACTTTGCAAAGCTGCTTTCACACAACTGCTATCAAAATGGTTTGTTTTTAAAGTGTGAGTGAGCTTTGCAGCTGCTTTTCCTGTCACTTTACTGCTAATTTACTGTTCTATTTTCCTTTTAGCGAAGTGGGAAAGGCTGTCCCCATCAGATCAGTACGTGCTCGGAAAGCCCATGTACTTTCAGGCCGAGGCCCTGCCCATGTCCCACGATGAAAGACTGTACATCCACTCGTGTTATGCCACTCCAGAGAAGTCCCACACATTCACGCTTAGGTTCCCTGTTGTGAGAAACTTTGGGTAATGAATGTCACACGTCAAAAAAGCTGAAGCATTAGTAAAAAACAAATCATGCCATGGTCAGCTTTTTTTCTCTTTCTGATAAAGGTGTATGGTTGAAAGCAAAGGCGGGCGCTCCAGGTTCATCCCGTACAGAAACGATGCTGTGAGATTCTCTGTGGATGCGTTCCTGTTCAAGGGAATGATGGGCCAGGTCAGCTGAAATACAAGTGTCACCAGACTGTGTTCCATATGTTGTTGTCTTTTATTTTATCCCAAGTTCTTTGCCGTAAATCAGTGATGGCTTGCAAATGTACTGAGAAGTAAGTAGATCTCGACATGTGCCTTTACCCGCTTGATTTAAAAATTTGAGTAAAGCAGAAGTCTTATATTTAAAACAAGCAAAGAGCTTTATGCAGACACGTTGTTATAATTACTCCACATCTTTCGCTGTTAATCATTTGCTTCATGCAAATTAATTGTTTGCTAAGCCTGTGCATGTGTAACTGTAAAACTTCAGTGGTTTTGGATGGCTGACCCCTTTTTAAATTAAATTGGGTTAGATTTGGCCCAAAATTATTTTTTTAAGAGCTGGGAGTCAGTGTGGTTTGACTGAATAAAGTGATTAAAAACTAATAGAGTAAACTTGCTTTTTCTGTATCTGCTGCAGCAGCTGTACATGCACTGCATCATGTCTGTGAGCAGTTCGGTGCCTACACCCACAGCCAAGTCCTGCAACTACGACACAGAGGCCAGAAGGTTAGATTTCCCCTGAAGCTCTTCTTAAAAACGCTGTGATATAATAATATTGAAAGGGTCTGTTGTCTTTGCTGCTTTGTGCAGATGGGCTGAGCTGTATGGATCAGACACAGTGTGCAGCTGCTGTGACTCCAACTGTAGCTCTGCTGCATCCAATGGTCAATCATCACTTAAACTTTTCTTTGTTTAAAAAAAAAATTGTTTGCTTTCTGCTGGAATTAAATGATTGAATATTAAAACATTTTCACCTTTTCCAGAGACTCAAATAATCAGCAGTCGGCCGTGGACCATAGAACCTAAAGCGAAAGCCATCGGCTCCCTGAAGAGGAGCACGATCTCCACCAAAACAACAGCGGCACCGGAGTCAGTCATGACTGAGTGGAGGTGGATGTCACAACCGGTGGTGACAGCAGCGCTTCCGATGGATAAGGTGGAGAAAACGGTGAAGGAGTTGGAGTGGCCGTTTGGAGGTGGTGGAGTGATGTGGACTGAGGAGGAAGGTGAGGAGAAGCAGGGGAAGGGCTCTGCTTCTGTGGAGGAGGTGATCGCAGAACCCCGCCGGATATTTGAAGAAATATTTGATTTTGACAAATAAAGCTGGAGTTTGATCAGCGACGAGCTTCCTCCGGGTCACTAATTTCAAACCAAATTAATTCCACTTATAATTTTGCAAAAATGTTTTCTGTGGTAAACAAGTTTGAGAAAGTTGTTGTTGATACTGAGCAAATTGATTTACCTTTATTTGATTTGCATCACTGAATCTATAAACAATGACATAAAGATTATTGGAAATTCAATCTCATACTTACTGAGCGATGGATGAGAAAGTGGATACCCCCATAGGTTCGATAGAAAATAAACTTCATTGTGAAGCTCCAGGTCTTACATCTTGCCGTTTGTGAGAACCAGATGTGAGAACCAGATGTGTAGGTCAAAGCATGTCAGTGTGAATTTAATGTGTGCAGTATCAGTTTAGACATTTCTGTATTATCAATAATTATTTGGACTTCAATCACAGAGAGAAAGAAATGCAGGACTCACACTGGATTATCTCTCCAACAGTAAGAGAAGATATGAATGCAACTAATTTCAATTCAACGAGCATTTTATGTCATTATTTCTGTAAAAATTCAGGTGCTGGTAGTGAAGTGTTATTTTTCACCATGTTGTCGTGCATAAGACGGCACAGTGAAAACTCGTGGGGCAGAGTGGTGCAGTGGTCAGCGCTGTCGCCTCACATCAAGAAGATTGTTGGTTTGAATCGAGCAGCCAGCTGCACCCTTCTGTGTTTGCATGTTCTTCTTGTGTCTACATGGTTCTTCATGGTTATGCAGAGATCCTCCCACAGTACAAAAACAAGCAAAGGCATAGCCATCCTAAATTGGTTGAAGGTGTGATTGAATGACCACCCGTCTTGTGTGTGCCCCACTTCTCTCACCCTGTGACAGTTGGGATAGGCTCCTGCTACAGGGTGATGGAGCGGGTGGATGAATGGATGTTATAGTTTTCCCCGAGTCTTGTATACAGTTGGTCTTCTGTTTAGATCCTGAGGAGTTTAAAGCACTTCTACACTGACTGAACATCTCAGACCCAAAGGCTACACCCATCTTTTGTAAATGGCAAATCTGCATCCAGCTTCTTGTTAGCTTGTTTATTGTGAATTAAAAGATTTGCTGTGCTATAATTTAATATAGGACCATCTAAGGTGTCTTGTGCTGCTGTAAGGCGTGTGGGATCTTTGAGGATGTCCTGGGGTCTCTGATGACAGATTGTTTGGGTTTTGTGGGCTGCAGTATGGGACCTTCTTTGGTCAACTTTCCTCCGAGTGGATTGGGTGGTTGTTGTTGCTGTTTTTGACTGTAAACATAAAATCAGATCTTTTTTTCCTCATACAGGCGTTATTTATTAGCTTTACATCAAGCATTTATGTTTTATTGCTACATGTTAATTCTGTACAATTTCCCTTTTACAAAAAGTCAGGGATAACTGTTTTGACCTGTGAAATGAAAAGAACAGTTGTAGATCTGTTATGCTACTATGACGTCTGTCTTTATAACAGTCAATATCAAACGAAGTATTTTACAGATGTGTGAAAAAATTCATAACTGAATAACCATTAATATAGTATATTATGAGTTTATTTATAAAACTCCTGGAAGCATACAATACCAGGGTTAATATACCCTCATGTTTGTCCGTGGTTTTTGTTTGTTTTTTTAGTTTTTGAGACGGAGCGTAACAAAGACAACTTAATAATGCCTTTAAAATTTGACTGATAGCGTCATTTCGCCTTCTTTCAGCAGAGTTCAGCTCGGTGGCAGGTGAGACAGAGCGTGCTTTGGTGCACTTGGGTTCCTCTCCTGTTTTTTTTCTGTTCAGTTGGCATCATGCTCAGTAGTACGAGCTCAGGTGGGAGTGAGTGGCAGGATGTCTGGTCATGGCTGACCCAGGATAGATGGGGCTGTTGGGTGAGTTCCAGTATGGTGACGGTGGGCCGAAAAAGTTTCCAGGGGAGACGGGCATAGGTGCAGGATGGCCACCCATGAAGTTCATTTTGGGCTGGTGGCTGTGGTAGGTCTGGACATAAGACATCTCATTCTGGTACTTAACAATCCCACCATCTCCCGAGTGGTTCTGGTGTGCCTGCGAGATGCCTTGGAAGTCAAATTTGTAGGCGTAGCGCTTGCCGTGCACCTTAGTCATGATGTTCTTGTCGTAGTAGTAGCGCAGGGCACGGCTCAGCTTGTCGTAGTTCATGTTTGGCTTGCTCTTGCGCTCACCCCAGCGTTTGGCCACTTCGTCCGGGTCGGTCATCTTGAACTCGCCGTTGGTACCCTCCCAGGTAATGATGCTGGCATTGTTGCTGTCAGACAGAAGCTCCAGAAGGAACTGCCACAGCTGGATCTGCCCTGAGCCTGGGAGGATAAATGAGGGAGAGTTAAGGCACTGAGTTCTGATTTAACAGTGACTGCGTGCTCAAAGCAAGACAGGAAATGTATCGAGCTGCCAGGAGTGGCTGTGAAAACTGTTTGTGCCTATATTTATTTATTTATTTTCAAGGAATACAATCATCAGTATTTAAAAATGTAAACGGGTCGGATTTAAAATTAGCATTTAAATTTGTGTAAAGATAAAGGGTTTTTTTTTTTTTTTTTTTTCCAATTTCTAAATTGGTTCTCAAGTCTCGGCAGGAAAAAAGTCAAATAAAACACTTTTAGTTTCCAGGATAAGTGAATGAATAAATACAGAGTTAGGGTAACTTGGCTACTTCAGCCTAATAGGATTAAATGCCTCATCATGGATCCATTTGCTCTTGGATAGCTCGTCAGGTTTTCTGAGTGTAACGAGTTCCAAACAAAAGTCAGAATATGCTTTGTTTTTCTCAGCAAATGTGACCTTTTCACTGTGTGGCTTGGTTGAAGTGATAGACATCAGGGCAGAAACCTACCCACAGGCCTGTGAGCGCTGGGGTCAGGGAGCTTGTATGCACTTTGTTTGCCTGTTCGGTTCTTGGATGAGTTGAGGGCTTGGCCTTCTGTGAGGAAACAGCAGGGCAAACAGTCATTTTGGTGAGAGGGAAGCCGGATTTTGTCATAGCGTAAAGCGTGATGACACAACAGCTGTTGCTTGGTGTTTACTCCACTTTGGAAAGTAAGTGCATGTGTGCCAGCCCTCGCTTGCTTGCTTGCTTTTTTTCTCATGATGCCAAAGCAGACAGTGTAAAGGCCTCATTTGTATCGTCCTTGTCTATTTATCTTGATGATGGTTCAGATTCTTACCTGGGTTGGCTAGCCGACTGCTAATGGGTCCTAATGTCTGATATGGGTCTGTAAAGAAGAAAAGGAATATTACTTTTACACGCTGTCACTTTAATATTAATGCTCCAAGATTTAAATGCCCTGAAATGAGTTAAAACACATTTCCTTGCATACATAAGCATAATTCAAGCTGAGATTGGTCGAGCGTTTCTTCAATCAGAGCTTTGAATGTGGTCTTTTGAGGAGGTTAGTTCAAATGTTCTAACGTGAGCACAATGAAACCTGCCAAACTAATATAATGCCTAAGGGATGTGTGATCAGTTCACCACTTTAGCCACAACCAATATCTGATCGTCTCCAACTGTTAAATGATTGCAGTCAGATTTGTGTTTCAGCAGTTTCTTTGGTGATCCTGTGACCTTTCATGCCACAAGCTTTGTGTCTTTCTTCACAATTTGACTGGATTTCTGTGACTTAACAAAGTTTAGGTTTGTGCATCAGTTTAACTAAAACTAACAGCATTACCATTATCCCATATTGTGCTTGTGGTGAGTTAGCTAAGAAGGAAATAATTGTTAGATGAAGCTCGTTGACTCGATAGACTGAAAACAAACATTTAAAATTATTTTAAAATGCCACCGATGTCATTTGCATATCATTTTGTGTGACTCCTCATTTTCCCATACTTCCTACAGTGAAGGGTGCAATGAGTTATAGAGCCAAGAAGAAAATGTTAGCAGTAAACCAGGATCTGCCTAAACATACATGTGGTCTTCGTACCTTGCCCAATCCTTGGAGCAGGCTCTGTAACTCGTGTACTGTGCTGGTGCTCCATTGAAGAACCTAAAAAATAATAATAAAACTTGTTTATAATGTGTGAAATTGTTTGATTTTTCTGCTGTGTTAAAGCCAGAGAAAATGCAAAACCCACTGGGTGTTCTTGCATGAAAAATTCATCCTTATTATCGGTTTCATATCGTCTTTTTTTTCATACCTTTAGGCACTGTAGTCATGGTGTTTGTCGGCCAGCTGTTCCTGCGGCTGATTTCATCAAAACTGTTCTCTGTATGAACACAAACACAATGAGGATGAGACCAGACACTGACGAGCATTAAAATCTTTGAAGTGGACATTAAGACGAGTAAGCTATAGTAGGAAGGAAGTCAGTAAACCGAGACCACAATGATAAGGCTTTGGGGGTCTTGAGATGACCCGTAGTTTCTTGGGAGCGCATTCTTTTGTTCAGACCACCCTTGTTGCCACAAGATTGTGAATTTTGTCCCAGGAGCCGAACCCATACCCTCTCATTTCCTTTGTCGGTGCAGCTGTTTCCTGTTTGAAACTGGCTGTTGAGTTTTGGACTCGTCAGTTTTGGGGCCAATGTTGTGCCAAGGAGCCTTTCAGACTTTGGCACTGGGCAACATGGTTCTGAAACTCGGCACATCATTTTTAAATCCTTAAATGTTCAGGTAGTTCAGGCCTCTGTTAAAACCCTGAGCTCATAAGCTTTGATTTCATTCAGAGTTTTTGTAATATGGCACCAACAATGGTTCTCTCAAGCAAGGTTATTGTAGTTAACTAAAACTAAACTCTAAAACTAAAACTAGATGTAAAAAAAAAAAAAAAAATCCCAAAATATTTTACTGAACAAAAATAGACTTGGAAAATAAAACTGAAACAATTTTGTGAACTTGGAAAACTAATGAATGAAACAAAAATATAGAGGACCTTTTATTACTAAGTACTTTGGTCAAATTTAATCACAGTTTGTCAGACGAGGCTTTGATGTGTTTGAGACTTGGATGTCTACAAAATGTAAGTCAACTGTGTTTTTATTGTAAGACCTGTGCTGACCCTGACATATGCCCTCCACACAATAATAAAAACTCAAACTAAAATGATCAAACCTCCTCAAGCTAAACTTAAGTCTGTTCAGTTCATTTCAGTTTTATTTATATAGTGCCAAATCACAACAACAGTCACCTCAAGGCTTTGTAGTCAAATGAAATGGAAATTGATGAAACAACACAAAACTATAATAACTCTGAACTCAAGGCGAGAACCCCAATAATCAGATGATTGTAGGCGACACAAGTCAAAGGAAGAGACCCCCACCAGAACCCGGCCCCCACAGAGAGGGGCTGTGGGTGATGGAAATTAAAAAATGGAAAAAACCACCAGTTGCATCAAGCAACCTGAAACAGACTATGACTAATAGCAAACATGAACTACTGCACAGTTGTGCAGTGAGTACTACAAGTTGAATGTCCAATAACTGAGTGTAGATGCTAATGTGTCCTGATCCACCTCTTACAGAAACACTTTATTAATACTGAGACACATCAGTACTTATTACAAGCTACTCCCTCCTACACAAGCTGTACAGGAAGCCATTCAAATGTTTGTGAAGATGTTTCACCTCAGGGTCACTGATCAGTTATGAATCATTTGTTGTCACATGAGCCAAGGTGTGGAAAAAATAAAAAATAAATGTGGGGGTCATTACTGTCACCGGGGCCAAGGTGTGAAACCTCTCTAAGACGTTGCCCCACCATCATGTAAGCCAGGGATGGGGAACTTCAGGCCTCAAGGGCCGGTGTCCTGCAGGTTTTAGACATCGCCCTGAATCAGATGATTAGTTTATTACCAGGCCTCTGGAGAACTTCAAGACATGTTGAGGAGGAAATTTAGCCATTTAAACCAGCTGTATTGAATCAAGGACACATCTAAAACCTGTAGGACACCGGCCCTCGAGGCCTGGAGTTCCCCACTCCTGATGTAAGCTAATGAGGTCTTCTCCTTTCCCCTTGATGAACCTACAGAAGTCCAGTTTCCTTTTTTTTTTCTTTCTTTTTTTCCACCCCATTCAATAATTCAAGGCAACCATGATTTGGCTGTCTAAGAACCTACAGACCTGTGCACAAGACCCTTTATAGCTGAAGTAATGTAGAAAGTACTGAAATGTGAACATCATGGAAACAATGAATTCATGCAGATGTAAGCAATGACAAACTTTTTTGGGGAAAATGTAAATTAAGGCTAATGTGTGTCAGTTTAATGTTTTTAGCTCAAAGGATTTAAAAAAAGAATAACCAGGGTTCTCTTTCCTATGTTGTCTCCTTATTTCGGGGCACAAATATGCTGCTAAAGTGGTGGCTGCTTTGTAATAAAAATGACAAAAGCTTCAAATGAAGTTCATTTATATAGAAGCAACCCTGTGAGCCAAAATCTCAGGCTTCAGACTGCTCCCAATCTCTGATATATTTTTAATTTGAATGAAAATAACAGACGTCTCTACCTGTGAATACAAAGCCCCACCCAGCTCACATACTCTGTTTATGAGGGGCAGCCAATCATAAGAAAGATGTCTTAAAGGAAAAACTGCTACAATGTCTTCTTTCAGACGGAGGATTAAGGGGGCGCATATAGATGCATATAGATTATTTTAAATGGTAATCATACTAAGCTACTTGAATATAGTACAGCAGTTAAAGTATGAAACAAAAGCCGAAGGATTTCATTTTGAATCCTTCAATTAAAATCATACTGCAGTATCTGCTATGAATGCTTAAAGTAGCAACGGAGAGGCTGTGCATAATAGTGCTCATGCTCAATAATTACAAAGTACATTTTACTGGTCACGGTAGAAAGCCTAGTTTGAACTACTGTATTTTTTTTTTTTATTATAACTCTTTTAGGTAAGTAGTTTGGTAGTAAACCATCATAGAAGAAATGAAAGACAGTTATGCTGTGTGTATTATTAGAAAATGTAACCTCAGAGTTCAGGACATCATCCAAATAAGAGTCTGCAGTGAGGTTTAGAGGAAAAATTGCTGTTCACATAAACCTGAAACAAGATAAGGTTGGAAATCCTGACCTCTGACAATGGTTTTATTTACTCTAGCTGTTTTGTTTGTGTGTTTTTATGTTTGTGTGATCAGCAACCTTTAAACACAGCTGCAAGAAAAATGCAGTGCAGGAGAAAGGAACGTATCATTTTCCTCTGAAATGTAAGACTAAACACATAAAAATACCCTAAAATCAAATTATTTTGAGGTGCCCATAATTTGCTTTAACTACAATACTCGAGTAAACATCCACCACTGCATTTTAATTAAAAACTGGTGTTTGTTTTTATCATTTTAGTACCAGTTTTGATGATTGTGATGGTTTTGCTGCAGAAAGTGCAGTGACTCGTAAAATTGTAACAGCCAAGTGTTTTATACATTTCAGTCCTGCACAGTTGTTATCATGACCTCATTTTGAAGAATGACCACAATATTATGAACTGTTCTATTTTTCAGAACCCTAACATCCTGTATTAAATGGAAATGTATTTTTATAGAAACGATGCATAAAATAAAAATGCACCTCCCTTCAGATTTGGTTTTAATGCACCACTTGGTAAATAACTGTCACAGTAAACCGAAACCCCAAATTAGAATTTATTTATTAATTTAACACAAGTCAGCTAATCAGCTTTATCTGGACGCTGAAGGTATAACTGAATTTGATTACAGTTCACCCCAAAATGAACCTTGCATGACCCCAAGAAATGTCATCCTTTCCTTGAATGTAATGCAACTAAATCACAATAACGTTGTGGTGCTGAAAGCAGCAAAAACAAAAAATACATCTGAGAACCTAAGCAGCCGTGTGTCTTACCAGAAATCGTGACCAGGTTACTGAAAACCTCCGCAAACTTTGTTGTGAGTGGTTTCATGTAGGAACTATTTGTTTCTATCAAACTACACCCGCTAACTGTATCACAGTGCAGAAGGAAGTGTGTATCTGACACTAGGCCTCGTGCTCGTGACAGAAGGTAAATATTACCAACACTGCCTCTTTGAACTGAACTGTGAAGTTAGCTAGCTGTGCATTACTTTTGGGTGATGGATGCAGACAGTAGAAAGCAAAATGAATACATTAAAATATATATTTATATTAAATTCTGAGGTGAACTGCACCTTTAATATATATGGAATCAATGGATAACTGAACAACTTTGATGTTAGTGTTGCTAATTATGATTTTTCACTGAGCAACAACACAAAATCCCTCATGTTAGGTATTAAAATATTTAGGACCTCATCACACAAAGAAGCTGATTAGGAGAATGTGTTGTCCTGAAAATGGGTGAAATGTGTCAGAGGTTGATCTCACCTGTTTTCACCTGTCTGGGCGGCTGTTGTTGTGGTGGTGTGTTGTTGGTGGGAGTTGTTGGGTAGGAGAATGTTGGACTACCTGGGGGAAAAAAAGATTCAAGAATGAAATAAAAATCAATGTTATATTCTTTTAAACAAGCACAGCAGAGTAGAAAGAGTAGTGTCTGTCCTGTGTGTCAGAAGAAGAACATTATAACTCTCTGAGGGGGGGTTCCTTTGTTTTTCCTGTTGCTTCAACAGACTCGACTTTTTTGTCCAGCCAATTGGAAAAAAAATGGACTGTGAAGCCTCGTGAACCGGTAAGATAACTTGAAGGTGAAAACTCAGGCTGATGATTTTATTTTAAAAAAATGAGGATCTATCAAAGACTGAGGTGCCAATTCACCAGAAAAATTCTGGAAGGATCTGAGAGGACCATTTCCTGTGATACTGAAAGAAATACTTTTACAAACACTGCATCATTTTCTGCAGTAAATTAATCACCACGGCTGTTTTTGTTTCACTACTTTTTAATCTTTTTAAATCTGCTTTCGAACATTAAAAACCTCAAACCTTTTCCTGCAACTCTTACTTTGGTTTTTGTTAATTCAAAATGTCTGCTTCTCTAACTTCAAGGCTACCAAGCACCCACATTATCTTCCTCCCAGCCCACCCTCATACACAGTGCAAAACTGGATGCTGCTGTTCATTTGTCCACCTCTTGTCGAACCAGCTCAAACACGATGACTGCAGTGATTTGCACTCGTCAAACTGCTGCTGCTTCAGTCACAAACACTTGGTAAATTATGTAATGTAGTACGGATCCAAACTCATGGTGACGTACGTGTGTTATGCGAAACACAGGAAACCTGCTTTTGCAAAGAGGAACAGTGGCCACAACGCTCAGTGAAGACCACAAATTTGGTTAACAGAACAACAAACGAGAGCCTCAAGTGACATCATGTTCCTCAAAACAAAAAACATCATGAACTCTTTATTTGCCCCCAATGAATCTGCGTTTCTCTTAACTGCATTGATACCTGGGTGGAGTTTATTTATCAATAAATCCAATTCTGAGATAACAAACCTCAGGAAAAATATTTAAAAAATCCAAATGCACACTTTCAAAAATGGTTTTTGCTGCAATTCTTTTCCGAGTGTTTAATTTCAGAAGATTTTCATTACACGGACAAAAATCCAAATGCTTCAGTGATACTGAAGCGAGACTAAAGCAGCTGCGTCGGGGAACTGTTAGATCCTCATGTTCGATACATTTCTGCCACTTGAAAACCTTTGAAATCTGCCAGACGTGTGAACAATGTTATCCGCTGCAGAGCGAGATCTCACACATGAAGCCAGCCTTACTCTGCCGGAGGTAATTGAGGTGCGATAGCAGGATGTCTGCATTGTAGGCCGACGTGAGCCGCATCATGTCCTCTTTGGTCATCTTGCACAGGGCCTTCCCATCGAGCGCTTGGAAAAGCATGACATCCACCTGCTCCAGGACGTACTCCTTGATGGCCCAGTCCAGCCACTGCCGCACGTGGTCCTGCGTCCACACCTCGGGATCTGGAATTGAAGAGAGGCGCTCAGTCATTTATTGCAGACTTTCACTCATGTTTGGCTTTTTTTGAAGAGTTGAACATCCTTTGTGAGGCTGTTCTGTTTTTTGTGCATCAGAAACTTTCAAACAGGAAATTGTAGAAGTTACTTACTGGGGAATTACCATAAATTACTCTGATTAATCTGGTCACTGATTTCCTGTGAAAATGCTTCCAGGAGCGGTTAGCTCAAGCAGTAACTTCAGCTTTGACGTGAAGACTTTCACACGATTTTAAAACCTGGATTTTCTTTAACTCAGCACTCAGTGAACCAGCCTGAATGTGAAGATTATTAAGATGTTAATTTTTACAAAATTGTAGTTTTACCTTTATGATGTCAGGAAAATTTACGTTTTCCAAAATGTCGGGAAGGAATCTTTAAATACCAGGAGTGCCTGTAATCCTTCACACCATCACATTGGGGTGGATGAAGGAGAGTCAACAGTCTAAAGAGCACTTGGCTAAATACGACCTGTTTGTTTTGGAGGTCATGAAAGTGCTGATTAACACCGGATACTTCTTAGTGATTCTGATAGTGATTGTAAAATAGGTGGTAGGGTGGGAATAACCACACTGTCAAAACAGATAACACACCACTAACCAGAGAACATGTTTAAATGTGTCCTGCTTATATTTGTAGTCATAAAAGTTCATCCAGTGGAGCCATTCAGAGGGTATCTGGTGATCTTTAAAGGGCTGTGAAGTCGACTGAAATTTGAGGGCGGGATTGTTTTTCTTTTTTCTTTTAATAAATCAGTAGTCATCCTAAAATTTATGACAACACTTCTGTTATATTTACATGCACAATTAGGAAAATTACATTTAAAATAAGCTGTTCTTTGGTTTCAGCCACGTGTTTTCTCTTTTTGTTTTTTTCTTCTGACTGTTCAACTGCTTCTCCATCTGCGCTCTTGATTTCCCTGAAGGGCTCAATATTCAGGAAGTAAATAATGACCATAATACTGAGCTGAAAACAGCTTTCATAGAAATATTACAGTGGCTTTGACAAACCCGCCTATATGTTCATTAAACATATTTCATGTACGTGTTTTACATTTTTGACATGCATCAGTGTTGTAGTGCAGTTGGTGGGACTGAAAATGGCCCATCAGCTGTGTGTCACAGGACTTCTGAGCTGATTTAAAGTTATTAAGTTATTAGTTATTATTATTTTTAAGCTATTATTATGAAGCACTGAAAGGCTTTGAAACTTAAAATAATGAAAAAAGATTTTAATATTCAGTTTGGAAACAACAAACTGGGAATAAATGACAAAAACATTGGTATTGATGGTACTGGTCTGCTATTGGTCAAATTACTATTGTAAATGTGAAACATTGGTGTGAGTCCAATATTTCATAATCTGTACATGTTTAAAAAAAAAACAAAAAACATTTTTGAGTAAACTCTGATTACACGTTTCTTCAGACATAGAAATATTTTTTTTAATCTCACCCCTTTATGTCATTGGTCAATATTTAATCAGCTTCCTTACTGATATAATCTGCAGAAATAATAACGAACATATTTCTGATATATATACACCCCATGATAAAATTTCCTAAACTCTACTTATTGTTTTTTACTCATTCTAGCCTTAAAAGTATGTTGTTGTTTTTTTAATCGTGTTGTGGCAATATACATCTCAAGGAGATAGACTTCATCTTGAATATTACTTTTTGCACATTTGGATTTTCATTGTCTTTTTTTTTTATAGTTTGAGGATCCAATACACACTCTTGTTCATTTATATAATGCTGAATATTGTACTCTTTAACTTTATCCTGTGTACTAAGAGCCTAACATGTTTTTAAGCTCAAGTCAGTGGCAGTTTCAGCTTGGCTTGGTGTTGATCTGTTAAAATATACCTGGTCTGATTCAGGAAGCTCATTTCCAGCAGCAAACAATGACTGTATGCTGTGAACTGGCTGTGATATTGGACGGCAGCTTCAGCTCTGAGCGGAGGTTACCCTGCCCTTTAGCTCCTGATTGTTCTGATCAACACGTGTTGCTGTGATGCAACATCCGTGTATTATAAGGCAGAATAACTCTGTGATGGTGACTCATGGATGATTTTTACATTAATTTTAAAATCATCCACCTCACCTGCCCGTGGTGCCAGTTGAAACGTGCACTGAAACATGCTGTCTGTTTAACGAGTCTCTGGGGATGACAAAATCAGGGAAGCTGTGACAGAGGAAGAATTTAGATGACTGGACCAGTGATTCATAGCAGCGATAAAAGGGACAGCAAACTGTCTGAACTACTCAGCTAGAAATGACACATCGGCGTGTTTAATCCAGTTTGTGCATGGGCGATTTTTTTCCTCTGCAAACAGAGAGATCAGTGCATTTTTCACATCGCTCAGCTGAAACAAACGGGCATCGACACCACGACTTAGAAAAACGATACACTGAATTAGTCGCAGCGACACATCCTTCCTGTTCTGTCATGTTCACTTTCAGCTGATGAGTATCAGCCTTGTGTGTATTAAATATTAGGGCTGGTGTTGTTCTGTACTCTCAGAAGATCAACAAATGTGAAAAGCAGCAGATGGCTACGACATCAGTCTCATTCATTTCAGATTTTTTTTAATACCTTTCAAATGTGTACTTTTTAAAGATAGATGCTGTAGTTTCTGTAGAAGAATGTGAAGTAAATATTTGTTTATTTATTGTTGGAGCTTTTTATTTGTTATTTTTATTATTTTGAAATTTGTTAAAGTTTGTTGTTGGTTTACTTATATTTTTCGTTTTAAGTTTTATTTGTAGGTTAATACTTGTTTCATTTTTTGTTTTGTTTTGTTATTTATCTTGTTAAGTCAGCCAGGAAGAACTGTAGGGCCATTTTCTATAAGTAAAGGGACTGGTATAGGACCAGCATGCACTGGGGTGGGCCTATGGTTTTTTTTTACCAGAGCAGGAGAAGCAGCAGGAAGCAACAAAAATGGATCTTTGTTTATTGCTTGCCAAACTGGATAAATAAATCATAAAAAGCAACTTTCAAGTTCTGGATATTGGACTTCTTTTGCCTGCATACAAAATCTTACCACAATGCAGCAGCGGCTTGTTGATTTTAAATTGTTGGATGTTTGGTTGGACAAACAAAGGAATCACCACAACATTTATTATTAGCTTTATAGCGATATAGATTTACTAAAAGGTATGAAAGCTACTGAAATATGCCTGCATGTTCTTGCTGATTAATATACCATAAAAATCATGTCGTACACAGTTCCTTGCTATAAAAGCACAGCATATCAAATAGGAGCTTTGCAGTATAACACTATCAGCTGTTTGAGTTACATTACATTATTATAATATTCCTCATGTGATCTCCTGATGTATATTACTGTGAAATCTGTGTATTACATACCTGCTTTGTTGCAATTCTGCATTAAAATAAAAAGTAAAATAAAGTGAGAGTACAATAAATGAACTACTATGGCAGTAGTGCTCAGTTAATTATTTAAAGCATTCCTCAAGATAAATTCCTGTAGCTAATATTCTGTGATGTATTAATGTGGTACACACATATTTATGTGATTTCTTTAAGAAGAAAATGGAGTCATGGCAGATTTCGACTGAAAGAAATGTGACAGCTTAGGGTTGCTTTGAGTTTAAAAAAGAATTCGTTTCAAAGAATATTTAAATACTGTGTTTTCAGACGTAGCTGCTGGTTATATTTATTTTCATTACAGTCCTGAAAAGGGAAGCGAGCTGATTAAAACTGAAAATGTTGAAGCCTGCTCATCAGATCTGTTCTTGCTTGTTCTCTCTCTTTTGTTAATATCACAGTCCTGAGGGTTAATTTTGCACTTTAGACTTCACACTGTTTTTGAAAGCCTGATGTCACCTTGTACCACAACTGCTAGAAACCTGCTATTGTTTATCTGTTGTGCTCTGGGGCTCTTGGGGTTCTTTTAAGAGACGAATAATTACACGCACATGCCCGTCTCTGATTCAGTTACTGATGTTGCACAAGCCCAGGCTGTGCCGGCTGTTGGGAAACCGTCTCGTGATGGGGACAGTGATGCATCATGGCGACTGAGCGCCAGCTCTTATGAGTGGCTCAGCTCACCTGCTGGCACGATGACCCTCTTCTCCTCAGTGGCACTGCTGGGTGGGGTGGTGGCCTGGGGGCTGACGCGGGGCTCCGTGTACGAGGAGGCCTGGTACTGCATCGAGGCCCCTTCGTTGCTCATGTGTCTGGAACGCTTGGTGACGCTGCAATCCACTGGGGACTCGCGACTACGACAAAAGGAAAAGAGAGGCTTTAGTCAGCATCTGAGGAGTAATTTCAGTCTTCTAAATGTCTCGGGAATATATCAATTACTCTCCACATTCAAATTATGAAGAGAGAAAAATCTGTGACAATAGACTGGATGCAGTTTCAGCCAACTACATTTCCTCTCAGAGTTTTTGCTAGTCTGTATATGACAGGAGGTAAATTTAGTCAAACTGTTTCTCTGCAACAATTTCCACTGAAATGGCCTGTCAGGAGTAGGTGGCGTGCATCACTAATTTAACCCAGTTTTCACCACATAGACTGTTTTTGCATAAAAATAGAAGTTGTTAGAAAATACTTGCACTCAGTAGCGCTGATCTAGAATTAAAAGCCCTACTTAAATAACGGTACAGAATGGTATGAGCAGAGTGTACTACACTTAAATATAGAAAGCAGATGTAAATGTGTCAAGGTTAAAAATCAAATTTGTATTTGCGAATGTAACTTGTTGAAGTCATTTTTCATGTTATTCTTGTTTGATTTATTCTGTTTAAAAGCTTCAAAGTTGAAGGAGGTTCCAGAATATTCCACCTACTTGGGATTTTACTTCAAATTTAAAGTCCAGCTGAAATCTTGCTGATCATAGAATCCCAGTAAACACAATACAGGCACTTGTATCTGGTAGTTTTGGTAGGAGCAAAACTTTTGAGCTTTACCCGAAGTGTTTTGCACGTTCTGTATTTATACAGTTCTTTTGTTGAAGCGGTTATATTTACCGTCACATTAGATGGTCAAAGTTGTGAAAACACAAGAAAGGTGGGTTGCTAAATTGGCAACCATCTCCATTTCAGCACGTATAAAAGTGTCGTTTAACACCTTGATCGCAAAGCGCTGTTAACCTGCTGATCCTGTTGAGAATGACTCACATCAGGCTTCATGCAGCCACTCGCTTCATGCTGTCTGTAACAATCAGTTTTGGTTAGCTACCTCGCCATTCATGGAATTTGCACTGTGATTGGCTGCCTATCACAAACACAAGGTAAGAACAGAAAGTAGGCGTGGCTTCTGTGCTTAAAGCCTGAGCTTGTGTGCCTTAATAATGATTTCTGATATCATACTGAGCCAAAGAAATCTGTAAAACTGAGCATTTAGATTAGTCTGAGCTTTCAGTACAAAGGGATTACTTGTGCTGCAATAAGTCAACTTTAAAAATTTTCATTAAAAATGGACATAAATTCCTGTCAATTAGATCTAACATGCAACAAATAGGAAAAGAAAGACTTTAAATAGACTGACTTTACTAAATGAAAAAAGTTGTTCTAACTATGTTAGGATATCTTGTTAGATCTACATAGAGCCCTATGCAAATGTGAAAAAATGCTTCTTTTTTTTAGTTCAACAAGATTTTTCTTTTTATCAGTCTAAGTATCAAAAGTAGAAGTACTTATTCATTCAAATGTCAGCTGTGATGGATGTCACATTTGACATTAATAGAACAGCAACAGTCTAATAGTGTTTATGTCTCACAGTGGGAGGTGGATGCTGATAAACATCCTACATGTACGTTTGAGTAGTTTAGCGGTTTCTAACCGAAGAAGCGGAGACAGAAAAAAACCAAACCAAACAACTGATTTGTATTTTACGTCTGTGTTTTCAAATGAATCTGTGAGGTGCTCGCAATATTGATATCTCAGAAGCCAAAAGGTCTGGAAAGTATATGCTTAATGTTTTTTTTGTTTTGTTTTTTTGGTGTATCATGTTTTATTACGTAGCTGCGGAGTGTAAACGTAGTGCAGTATAAAGTGAGCAGCTTAATCAGGTGGACCACAAGGATGCAGGAAATTAAAATATTGAACATTTTCCATCACAGCCAGCCCACACTTTGTAGCGATGGTGGCGGAAAATTAAGAAAGCCGTGACCACAATCAGAGGCGGGAATTTGGGAAGTGAACAATAAACAAATACTTTTAATATGTGGAAAACCCGACATACCAACATGGACTCGAGTCAGATAATACGGGAACCCGTGCTCTCCTGTGGCCTTGGCGTGCCCTGACTCACCTGGTGCCGTTGACGTGTTCTCCTCTCTTCCCAGCATTTGGTGCTCCTGGCCCCACCCACTCCGGCTCAGTGGGCTCGGGGCTCTGCTTGGAGGTCTGGCTGAACCCGCCGGGCGACGTCATCTCAGTCTTCATGTGCATGGCCGGGGCTGCGGTGTAGGTTGGCTCGAATATGGGCTGATCCTCACTCACCACGGACAGCGCTTCCTGTTCAACAGAACCGCAGGTCAGTGGCTGCCGGGTCACAACCTGTGGAAACTGCTTTTTTAAAACACTTTTTTTTTATTCACTGAAACGAGCAGGAGCTGTGATTGTAGCAGTAACATTGAAGCTTTAATGCTAAAATGTTTTCTGCTTGTATGAAACCAGATTTAATTAATCACATCCAGAATTTGGAATCAGGAAATAATATCGCGTATTTCAAGTATATTCATTCATGCTGCCATAAAGTGTTAAATGAGAGTCACAAATATAGAGTTTAAGAAGAAGGTTAAATGATCTTCACTGAATACGAATGCATTTCACTGTTTATGAAATGTTACTCAAACAGCAGGAAGTAATGAATTTGTTGGCGACTATTTTCGCCAGTGGATTAATGCACGTTAGTGAGCAACAGGATGATGTATGTGTGATTGAGTCAAAACAAACTAGTCCCCCAGTCAAGGGTTTTTAATAGTTTTTGGACAACAATGGCAGAGAGGAAACATATATATCAGATGAGATACCTGCTGCGAGGAAGCACATTTCTATTTTTGGAAACTTGCTCAACAAAGGAAAAAATGGCTTCCAACAGAAGTTCGATGGTTGAGAATCAGCAAACATCAAAAAGCAACAAATTCATGCCGTATATTGATGTCAGTTAATATGGGCTGAATAAGTTGTAAAGTCTCGTTTTAATATTTAATTTTATTTATTGTGGATGAAAAGTGTAATCAGTTTGTTTTTGTTCACTTTCATTCAAACTTAATTAAATTCAGCCTCTTTTGCTTTCGAATCGACTGCATTACACAATTTTAGAGTTGCACTCAGTGGCTACACAGATAAACTGCTTCTGAATGTGTTTTAGACATTTACCATTATATTTGCTTCAATCCATTTTGTAAAATAAACGATCTAATTTTATTTTTTTAAATAAATTAAATGCTTCTAAACCCAGTTTGGTAGTCTGGGTTCCTGGGTATTATTGTAGATTTGTTACCGATACTTCACTTAAAATAGTTGCTAACATGGGATTTGGTCTTTATATAATTAAAAGATGTGCAAAATTCTGACCAAAAAACAAAACAAAATTATGGGCTTTTAGGATCAGATAAAGAAATGCTAAGTGGCACAAAATAGACGAGTCCATGTTGAAACGTTGAAACATAACTGTCTGGCTGGAAGGTTGAATTCAGTCAGATGAACTATTTGTGATGAACTGTGCAGGAATGGAAGTAATTACACAAGAAACCAGGAAAACTGTCAACTTTAAAATGTTGAAAATCATTTTTTTTTTTTTTTATGTTGCAAAATGTATGTCTATGTAAAAAATACTATTATGGTGTGTTGTCTAGATTGTCATTGTTTTATTTATGATTAAAAGTGTTTAATTTGTTAATTTTGATAACATTGCAAACATAAATGCTGTATGGGAAAAGAGGTAAAAATAAAGATTATTTTCCTTTGATTTTGTAAAAGCAAAATAATCCCTGATGTTGTTTTCATGTATTTCTTGAAGGCCTCAAGACGAGAACTTGAGTGACAAATTTCAAGAAAAAGTATTTTTAGAAAGCCCTAGAAAAAAGGTAATCATGTCGATATAATGGACCATATTTTTGAAAACAGAAGCACATAAAAATCTGTCAATCACAAACATATTGCAGTTTTCCTGAACTTTAACTGGCTGGCTGAAATTACATTTGTAAGAGGCCAGATTTGGGCCCTGGGCTGAGTTTGAAAGATTCAAATCTTCTCTGCACGATAAAGAATTCCCCTGTGACTGTTTAAAACTTTAAATGCATGTTTAACGTAAAAAGCTACAGGAGGTTATGAAACCACTACAGTGAGGAGCGAAATGAAAAATGAACTGTGAAAGCAGCCAGGAGGCTGTCTAATCATAAAGAACATCAGTAACCTTAACCACAGTTTTATTTTGTCGTTAGGATCGGGGTTGCAGGGAGGGGGAGGGGTGTTAGCTCAAGGTGGAGTCTAATTGAGATTTAAGTCCGTCTTCCTGTGCTCAGCGCCCAAAATGTGGCCTCAAAACCGCTCGAAGATGGCACTTTCATCCCACGTACTCAGGAGGCCAGAGACCGGACCTGTTGTTCTGTCTGCTGCTCAAATTAAGTGCGTGCATGTGTGATGCGACCACGGCAATCTAAGTGGGTGCAAGTGCATGTTTGTTTAGAGGAGCTGAGCATTGTCTTTGGGCCTTGTACGTCAGTGCCGTGCTTTTTCAGTGGCCTACAGGAAACCAGGCCGCCATGTGCACAGGAACCTTTTGGCACAGGCCAAGGGAGAGGAAATGGTGGAGGAGGGGGTGCATAGTGTAAAAATGTGGGTCATTTTAAAGCTGGAAAACAACCCTTAAAGGCCTGTGGTCAGGAGAAGAGAGGGGGTCGGGTGGACAGAAAGACGAGTATGAGCCTTGATTGAAGTGCCGCCATCACATTGTTTTTCATTTGTGTGTGTGTGTGTGTGTTGTTTTGTTTGTTTGTTTTTTTTAGCTCAATTGTTGCCTGAGCACTGTGAACCACATCTTAATGCATGGCACACAATTCGGCATTTCCTTCATGCTGCAGACAAACTCCTACAGAAGTCAGCTACTGCTTCTGCTGCGTGGAGCGTTTGCTGCTGTGTAATGGATACGCCCTTTTTCTAGAAGAAGGTTACATTTTGATTTCACTCCAACCCACGATTACATAAAAAAGTTGCTCAAGATTTTAAAGACACAAATGTTACGAAAAATATTGAACACTGCACTACTGTCAAAATCATAGACTGTATGTAAAAGATGGATGTAAGCACCTACTGGTTTGTGGACTCCTTGCTTTGTTGAAGCCTCAAATTTAGGTTTCAAAATGTGAGTCGTTGGAAACTTTTGAGCCAGAAGTGACCATATTTGGATGGCGGATCGCAGTGTTATGATACAAACACAGACACCTGCTGACTAATGTTAATGTACCCAAATACAATGCTAATACTCGCCTCCTCTAAACTAATTAACTAATGAGGTGAGAAGCTGCACTATAGGACCATCCAGGCTTATGGGATGGTCCAATATTACAAATGGCTACAAAGCAGGTATCAGTATATGAGTTAACTGATTTAGAAAATTCTTCAGAAAGCACCAACACCAAATATACATTTGCCGGGTCTATTTCTCTGACTCATATTACTGGAGATGAAGCCAGTGACTACAGTCACCAACAAAGTAGGATGCCCTCATAATATTTATTTGTGCTGTAAAGTTGGAGATTTTAACTTGGGACTCTCAGCTTCAGGCTGCTGTTTGATCAAAATTCATGCAGATGGTTACTTCAGATGAATATCTGTCGTTTAAAAAAAAAAAAAAAAACTGCCTACAACACCCATAATGCAACATGAACGCCGGCACTTTTGTAAACCACCATCTAATATTGTTTCTTTTTCGAGTTCGCAGTTTTTTTTGTCACACTTAAATAGCCGCAAATGGAACCAAAACCTTATTCACACTTTGTTTACAGGAATACTTCTGCATATGAAAGACCAGCAACAGAGTCTGACGCATGTAATGCTGTAAATGTAGGGCTCTGTGTGTGTGTGTGTATTGTTTTGAGAAGTGGTTAGCAGGACTGCATGTTGTGCTTTGTTCTCCATCTCTTTGCTTTCTTTTACTTCTGTTGTCCTCTTGTTGTCAGTTTGTCTTCTCACACTCCGGGGCCCTTTACTCTGTGCAGAAGTGAAACAGCCAACTGAAGGCGGGATAAAACTCGCTGCTGACAGCAAATTCTCACGAGAATGCGTGATAGTAGGCAGTTGTGAGCCATAGCTGAAGATTGTATCTTTTTTTTTTTTTTTTTTTTGCTTTGTTTAGTTTTTTTATTTTATTTAGAGCTCAAAATTCAAGCTGATATTATCGTCACTTGCAGTTTCTCATCCAAACGATTGCTCTTCGGCACAGTGAATTCAGTGAAAAGCTCATGCACACTCCCGCTCTTTCTTTATCTGTTTCTTTCTGCTCTCTCCCTCTCTCTTCATCTCCTCTGCTCACTGATACAAATATACCAAACTGCGGCCTGACCGCCGATGCCACAACTGACTTCCTGTTGAGAGCGTTTCAGGCTGTTGCTCAGTGACACAAAACTGCTTTTAAAAACATGACCTTCTTGAAACTGAGGCCACCTTGTGCCTCGATGTCCTAAAATTTACGCCGCTGCTGCTCACTTTGATAGCACGCACTTTCCACTTTGTGTGAGCGCACAAACACGAAGTCCTGCATGGAAACTTTTGACATGGCTGTCAGCAGCTTTGCAGGTTGCATCAGTGCAGTCTTGCCCAAGCCAGCAACTAAAAGCGTGCTCACAGGAGGCCTGTCGAGATGTGGATCTTTATTCATCTTTGTATAAATGGCATTTTAGATTCATAGTTTGTCCACATTTAACCATGAATCCAAATGCCTTATATTCCAAGGCTCACTTTAATAACTCTACCTCCAAAAGTCATTTTTCAGTAGCTCACGAGAAGGGCCATTACAACAGAGCCTGAATCAGATAACGCTAGGTAGTAGTCTGTTATGAATCACACACGAAGGGTGTTGGTGTTCAAAGACTCTTAGTTTTTACTGCCAAGAGCTTTTCATTTAAAGGAAATTTAGTGGAGGGATGAAACACCAGTTTTCCAATTATTTCTGTATTTGTTGTGCGGCAATATTAGGGAAGACTGCGGTCTAACAAAACTGTTAAGGTGGGCTGAGATTTGGTTACTCTGAAACAATTATGATTCACATCATTTTCATTTTCTTCAAACCATTCACCTTTCACTCTTAACCCCTGGATAAGCAGTGTTATCCTTAATCAGGAGAAAAATATTTCATAAACAACTTTATATGGATTTACAGTGGCCCTTTACCACTGAGGGGATCATTTGACCCAAAACATGCTTGCAACACAGCATAACAAAATCACCACATCCCCTAACCATAGAGGTAGAAGGTCATTGGTTCTACTTTTTAAAGGGGAGGGAAAACTGTCAGTTCCCCAGTTTGGAATCTAGGTGCACTAAAAACAAAAAGTAGCCCTTTTAGATTAATTTACTGTTGATCAATTAATTTGTAGTTTCCAGCAGGTTGCCAAATGGTTAGCAAGACAACTAGAGAATACTTGTGTAACACTTAAAAAAAAAAGATATGTCTTTTATCTGGCTTACTGTATAAATGTTCCATATCTCTACCTCAACGCAATATTTAATAAAACAATGCACTGTATGAAGGGGTTAAAGGCCAAAAAGGTTGGTAAGCCACTAACCCTAAGCTGGAACAAAGGATGTGGTTAACAACTTGCAAGAAGCAGTTACATGATTAAAATCTGTTTTATATTTAGTCATTTATGACGCCCCTCAAGGCTTATCTTCGGCTGAAGAAGCGGATTGGGTGATATATGTTGATGCCTGCATTATCCTGCCTTCAGTAAAATGTGCTGCATGCAGCCTGACAAATAACCTGGATTGATATTTTAATAAATAATAGTGCAGCGCAAACAGGACTTCCACATATCCATCTCAAACGCTGGTATTTTAATGAGAAACATTGTGTTTTGGTGATTTCTGAGTTCCTCTTTCCCCCCCTCAGTGTTTTTATTTATAGAGACTAAAAGTCTTAAAGCTTAACTGAGCTCCTGCTTATATAAGAGTCTGATTTCGGGTTATTTAAGTTTAATTTAAATAATAATAATACAAAAAAAAACCCCCACCTAAATTTGTGTTTAAGTGCCGCTCACGCATGAGGTGTATGCTGCAGTAAAAGACCAGAGATCACGTTGTGCAAAGGCACAGCCCTTTGTCCTCGCCATGTCTGAAGCAACAAGTGGCAGAAAGGAGAAGTAAAAGTTGAGCTGATTTTGCAAAGGCTCGAGCAGCTGCGCTTTGTGCTGCACAAACAACGGTGCGGTTTTCACAGCTCGGATCCTGACAGCACGCAGGCCTCTGCAGGCCGCAAACTCGGCGCCAGGCCTCTCTGCTCCAGCTCCCTGTCAGCGAGGGAGAGGGCAGCGCAGCTACGACAACGCAACGCCTCACTTTGTCCACTTTGTTTCTGTCTTTCAGAGCCTTTGTTGCCTTTTTGACTTTTTTTTCTGGTCCAGGGAGCGGAAATGTGTGCGGAAAGTCTGAGGTTTGAGACAGGAAGCCTGCTGCGTTCAGATAACGACACCTGACAAGTGCTCCCGTTTGCTGCTATAAATTATTCTTAAAATAACCTCAAACACAATCGACAGCTACAGAGTACAAGAGAATAAGCATCTGGATAATTATATAAAAAATAACAAAGAATCCCAAAGAGTCTCCCGACACTTAAACTACAAACTAAAAAGAATTAAAAAACAACAACAACAACAAAAAAACTCGTCATAAAGGATGTTAATAATAATTTAAGGTTTACTTTCAGTATGGCTTCATTTTGCCCCTTTTTTGTACTAGCCCTTTAATTGCTGTCCTTTTCATAACGAGAAACCACGTATCTCGGTCATGCTTAGCGCCTAAAAACAGTTAGCTGCACATACAAATGCATGTTAGAAACAACCCGAGAAATCAGCGAATAATAACTTCCTGCATCCGAGGAACGTTTTTTCTTGCAAAAAAGGTTTTGCAGCCGTCATGAAATTTTAAAGGAATTCGTTATAATAATTAATTTTGAACTAATTAAAAATGTCAATATTAAAATAGCGTCGAAATTAGGAGATGTGATCGTGCACACTGCAAAATATTACTGTACAGAATTATATACATACATATAAGGGCCCAGTGTTACATACAGACGCACATTTGATAGAAACCGAGCGTGAATTGGGTCCCTTGAGTGCACAATCTGATTAAAATAATTGCATTTTCCCCTGGTTGCGCAATAGTCGGCGCTAATTTCGGTAAAAAGTTAGTTTTCTCTCTGACACAGAGGCCTTTATTTCAGCTTCTCTTAGAAGATAAGACATCGAAACAATTAACGGTCCTCAGGAGACGATAAACAGGTGTAGCTGAAATAGTGTGGAATGTGAAATACCAGTCATCTGATGGAAATGGATCCTCCTGCTCCAATTCGATCCATGACGCCTTCAAGGACACCTGCCTTACGCGCACCGAGAAAGTCCAGCATCCCCTTCATTTACTTCATCTTCGTTAAAGAAACAAAAGCGTTTATGAAAGCGATCGGTGGTCAGTAATTTGACTGCCCGTGCCTTATGCTTGTCGTTATTTGTGGGTCCGCGAATAATGCAGGAAGAGCTCGACGAAATTACGAAAAAATTCGAAAGGCGTGCGTTTGGAAATCCTCTTTTACGCGTATAACCGGCCACCAATTAGTGTTTTTATCTGAGTGTAAAGATGTAGTGGTTAGTTGTGTTATTATAGAGCCGACATACAACCACGAACGGGAAGGAAGAGGAAATTTTGTACAAGAAGGAAAGAGTGGGGAGCTCGCATCACCGCCTTGACTCTCTCACTCAGCAGACTCACGGTGTGGGTGGCCGCCTGTCATCTTCAACACGGGCGTTAAAAAACGGCGCAAACACCTACCTTTATCGAACAGTCCATTGCAGCAGCAGCCTCGCGGTCTTTGTCATTTAGTCGTTTTGTGATTGTTTCAGCTAATTTAGCTCCTAACCTCACTTCAAATCGTGCACGGCTGCATTGGCTCTATGGCGCAAACCATTGCAGTTACAATTTTTGCTCACAGACCATAAACCGGATGGCAAGTTTTTTTCTCCCCCTCTCTCTCACTCGCTCTCTCTCTCTCTCTCTCTCTCGCTCTCTCTCTCTCTCTCTCACACACTCTAAATTGGGAAGTGAAGTCACTCTCAACACTGAAAGCAGTAAAGTCACTTCTCATGAAACCAACACGTCCTGCTTAGAAGGAAAAACAAAAAAGCTTTAATAGATTCATAAGAAGTCAAAGCATCAACACACCGTCTGAAGCGCGCGAGTCTTAGCATCTCAGGGTGAATTTGAAAATGATTTCACCTCGACAGAGCTGAGATGTGACTGAATATATATATATATATATATATATATATATATATATATATATATATATATATATATATATATATATATATTTGTTAAACACAACTAGCGTCTGTGATTTTTTGTCCCAGCGGCTTTAAATGGTTAACAGCCAGACTTCACACTATTTGCATGTAATTTGATTACAAAAATATTCTTATTGGGTAATAGGTGCCCACGATTTAGAACAACTTACTACACAACATTAGAAATAGAGTCTAGTAAATTTGTTTTTTTTAAGCTTTATTAAAGGAAATCGAGAAAATCACAAAATCTCCTAGAAATAAAACTCCTGTTTGTGTGTTTGAGTATGTTTCATTCAGTCCTACATTGTACTTCAGCCATTATTTTGTTTTGATTTTTTTCACTGATCTTGTGAATATTTAGACAACCTGACTATATAAACATATGAAGGCCATTTTTAGCCTGTAGTCATAGGGCAGGCTGAAGTTCATCACTGCATACCCTACACTCCACACGTTTCAGCACCCACGATGGGGTAAATCCAACAATAACTGCAACTACACACAGAGTTCCATAAATAACTGCAACTTTAAATCTTTATTCCTGTGATAAATATCAAACATTCCCTGAGAGTAGGACATATGAGATCAATTAATCCTCATATTTTGAAAATAAGGTTTTATTATTAACAACAGTTACGTTGTACTTGGTGAGCACTGGTTCCTTTTTATAAAATATGTATTTTCTAAAAAAAACAAAACAAGCAAAGCACGTGTCTCATTGTAAACAGCTGGCTCAGCCTGAAATTGTGTGTCTGTTGTTGTCATTTGGTTTCGTTTCACAGTAGATGTAGGTGTGTATTATGACTAATAAACTAATAAACTCCTCATCTAAAAAGTTGCTT